>NC_050582.1:20630346-20930346 GCF_011100635.1 Trichosurus vulpecula
AAATTCATATTGAAGTTGTTCTGTAATCCTGCAAAATCTATAGCCATACACTATAGAAAAGCTAAAATGGATTCATTTTTCAAAGTATGAGAAACAATGCTGGAGTAATGATCAATGACATGCCACTAAGCATCTCATCAGCATGAATTTGAGTATAAATTCATCAGCATGAATAGCACCTGATGACAATAAATTCATTTGAATTCATGTAACTCTCCAGCGTGTTTCTTTGACTCGTGTATAGTAATTACTAATTTAACTAATAGACTCAACTTAAAGTGCTGCAACACCACCACCACCACCAACAAAAGCCTATTAAAGAATGATGCTTATGAAACAAGTTGTTCTTTCCCAAAAAATGTGGTTTAATTTTCTAGCCATTGCCGGCCTGGGACCGTTTTAGGAAAGCAAAGAGAAGGATGCCTCTTCTGGACCAAGAGGTGACTTCTAACTGTTCTGCACAGTGGGTCTCTTGACATCTCTTTAGTCATGTATTCCACCCCCATGCTTCTATGCAGGAAGGTACTTAAGGATTCCAAAACAGATGATTGTTTATCCTCTTCATAAGTATCAATGGGGTACGGTAACTTCCAGTACTGTCTAACTGCCTATAACCAGGAAGTCTTTCCTCACAGACAGCCTATTTCCTGTGGCAATATAAGCCCATTACTTCTTGTTCTAAACTAAGTAGAGAGGAACAGCTGGCCAACTTCCCCCTTATTTTATGTTCTCATGTAACCACTACTTGAAATGTGGGAGGCAACATTTAAGTATCATATGCAACTATACATTCATTCAAAGAGCATATAGACTCTAACACTTGGGACCTTGCCTTGACACTTATAACTTGCATTCTAATTATTTGTGCTTCTTTGATTCTCCTCTATTTGTAGGCTCCTTAAAGGCAGGGCCTACTACATACATACTTTATTTCATCTCTGCATATCCAGTGCCAAATGGAGGGGCTTGCATGTAGTGGGTGCTTAGTGAGTGTTTGCCTGATCAAAGAATTGGAACAAACAATTCACAGAAGAATTACAAACTATAAATAACCATATGAAAGAATTTTCCATATCACTGATAAAAGAAGTGCAAACAAACAAAACAAAACAACTCTGAGATTTCTCCTCATACCCAGCAAATTGGCAAAGATGACAAAAGATAGGAATAGACAGTGTTGAAAGGGTTGTTAAGAGCCAGGCACATTAATGCACTGTTGGTGGAACTGCGAATTGATATAACCATTCTGAGAAGGAATGTGAAATTATGCAATGTAACTAAAATATCCATACCCTTCGACCCAGAGATCCCAATGCTAGACATATACTCCAAGGAGGTCAAAGACAAAAAGAGAAGTCCCACATGCACCAACATGTTCATATTAGCAATTTGGAGGGGGGTGGGGGTGGGGGAGTGGGATTATAAAGACTTGGAAATAAATGTCCACCAATCGGGAAGTAACTACACAAACTGTGGTACACAAATGTAATGGAATACTATTGTACCATATGAAATGATATGTATAAAAATTCAGAGAAGCGAGGAAGACATATGTGAATTGATTCTGAGTGAAGTAAACAGAACCAAGAAAACAATATATCCCACTAGAACAATAGTGTACATGGAACAACAACAACAACAACCCAGGAACTGAACACTGTGTAATTAGGACCCAGCCTTATCCAAGATTTTGCACCTTCTATATTAAGCTAGCTATTGTTTTTACAATTCTTTCCATTAGATCTCTCATTTCATTTAGGATACTCTTTTTAATCACTTGCTTCATATCTTCCAGGAACACTAGGAGACTTGTGGCCAAGCCATACCTTTCTTTGAGGTTCTGCCCATGATCCCTGTGGGATTACTCTTTTCCCTAGGTTTGTTTGTGTCCTGCATGTACCTGGAGGCATCTTTATCAATGATTCTATCTTCTCTTTATTCATTATTCCACTTTTACTTCCTGAAGAAGTTAGAGCCAGCTCTAACTGCATCTTGTATAGGGATGGTGGGCTCCTTTTGGGACACAATCTATATTATTTAGAACTTTGCTGCTGGCTCTCTCTTCCACTGGTGTCTATGCAGAAAAAAACTGGCAGGTCCCTCCAGGTATAGAGCAATGAGCTCCTCAAGTTCTTCAGAGGCAGTTCACAAGGGCTACACACTTCCAGAGCCCTAGGGTATTTGGATTCATCACTGTCCTCTCTGTAGGATCAAGACTAGCTCCTTTGCAGGGTCTGACTCGCCTACAGGTGTTTGATCACTCTGAGGCTTCCTTACTGGAGCACTTAGATTGTTACTTCCATTCTGAGCTGGGGTAAGAGTTTCTGGATGCCTGATTGAACTGGGACCTCCTCACCAGAATACTCTGATCTTCCCAGCATCCTGATCCCATCCCAGAATTCCTATGGGTTCCAAATTCCTGGGAGCTTCCTGGGTAGAGTACTTCAGTCTTCCCGCTACCTGATACATAGTGTTGCTACAGACACCCTGTGTCCTTGTAGTTTCTTTTTTAGACTGGGAGGCCTCCTGACTGCTCCAGTGCAACTTCCTTCCTTAGTATTTGGAGGATTTGTGGTATCCTTTTCACCATCCTGGGCTGGATGAAAGTACTTACTGTTCTTTCTCAATAAATATTTAGAGTGGCAGATTTCAAAGAAACCTGGAAAGACTTGCATGAACTGGTGCAAAGTAAAATGAGCAGAACCAGGAAAATGCTGTACACAGAATCACCAACATTGTATGATGATCAATTATGAATGACTTGGCTCTTCCCAGAAACACAATGATTCAAGATAAGTACAAAGGACTCATGAAGGAAAATTCTATCCATATCCAGATAAAGAACTGATGGACTGTGAATGCAAATCGAAGCATTTTTTCACTTACTTTATTCTTTCTCATGGCTTTTTTTTCCTTTTGATGTGTTTCTTCTATCACAACTGTGACTAATATAGAAATATTTTTACATGATAGCACATGTATAAACTATATCAAACTGCCTACTATTTTCAGAAGAGGGGAGGAGAGGGAGGGAGAAAAATTTGGAACTCAAAATCTTGTAAAAATGAATGCTAAAAATTTTCTTGACATGTAACTGGGGGAAAAATAAAATACCATTAAAATAAATATTTAGTCTGATATTCTTATTTTGTTGTTGTTGTTGGAGTACAAGTAAGGGAAGTGAATTAGTCTGCTCCCCTTCACTCCACCATCTTGACAAGAAGTCCCAAGCTTGGTTCAAGAGAAGAATTCAATTCCCTCCTTTCTTTGAAGAGGTGAAGACCATGGGTATAAAACCAAACTTGGTTGATATGTTAGCTAGTTTTGTTGAACTTCTTTTTTCTACTTTCTTTTGTATTCTTTGTTCCAAGGAGTGGCTTGATAGATAGAGGAAGGTAGGGGGCTATATTCAGGAATGAAGGTAACATGAAAACAAAAGATAACATTAATTTTTAAATGAAAAAAGTTTGCCTAGGAGAAGAATAAAAAATGTTTGAATGATCAATAAAGTGTTATCTATTTAATCTGCAGAGCACTTACTATATGCAATGAGAAAGCATTAAAACAGATCTCTACCCTCAAAGAGCTTGATATCTAGTTGTGGAGACAAAGCATTGTAATGGCAAGTAAAGTGGACCTTTTAGTGTCTTTTGTTTTAGAGTGCTTCTCAGCACTAAGGCAATCAAGTGCTTTTGAGTCTTGCCTTTGTTTCAACAAAGAGTCTTTGATTGAATTGGGAGTCTTTGATGACCTGCTTAAGTCATGGGAAGGCTTAAGTCACATGCATTTGAATTACATGGTTTTGATGCCCTCTGACCCTGAAGAAGTGTATATATACTCTGAGGTTAGCATTTTGCTTGAAGCTCACTCACTGGAAGAGTGTTGTGTGATTTGACCAGACAAGGCTCTCGGTAGCCATTGGAGCTCCCCCCGCACCCCGCTTTGATGTTGGTGTTTCTCTCTCTGGTAACTATATATGTAAGATCTTGGACAGAGAGCTAGGAGCCTGTCTGATGATTTGTGTTATTTTGCCCTGTTTATATAATTTCTGCTTGTAATTTCTGTTTGTGTTTTCTCTGAAGTTCAGGGTGCTGACTTTTTCTGCTGAACAAGTGAATGATATATGCATGTTTAATTAAAGTGAAATTGTAAACCCCTTAAAGTTTCTTTCCTCAGAAAAGCAGACCAAAGAACCTGTGCTAGTGTTGTTGATCTCATACAGCCACAGTAGTGGCAAGTAGCATTGTTGTTACAAGCATGCACACTTGAAATGACATGAGAATAGCTACAAGGCAAAGAAGGCATCAATTAAATAAATGTTACTAAGAAGTGAATAAAGAAATGTCCATAATCAGGGAACACTTTCTAGGGAAGTTGAATTTTAAGGCAAATATCAAAGAACATATTTTTTATAATTGGTGGAAAGAAAGGGCACTCAAAGAGAAAGGCATGGCATAAGCAAAAGCCTAGAGGAAGGATTCAGCAATATAGAGTGTTTGTGGGGGAGTAGAGAGGGGCTGTTATAAGTGACTTGGCTAGAAGATATATTGGACAATACTGAAAGATGAGAATAGAGAGCTAGTGAAGAGGAGAGGGTCATGAGGACGACAACAAGCTTTGAATAATAAGTTGCAGAATTCCAATTTGATCTTGTAGTTTTTTGAACAAAAGAGTGATATGAGGACAATGGTGTTTAGAAAATTCTCCTGGCAACAAGGAGCAGAATGGCCTGAAACTGGGAGAGAGAGACTAAAGAAAGGGACAGGGGTGTACATGTCTTCTAAATGTGAATAATTACCTCTTAGCTTCCCTATACTCTACAAACCGAATGAATCTATAAAAGTCCACTCAGAAGGAAAAAATACCTTTGGCTAAATGAATATGCTTGTCTAAGATAAGATACATTAAAAACTCTTCCCTAGATTCAAACTATACGTGAGGCTTTCGACGCGTGACAACTCTTAGGAAGCTATTAAAATACCTTTCTCTTCTTTTCCTCCTGGTGATTGCCAAACAAATTGAAAACATTGGGAGAAGAATGTCCTGATAGCACAAAATCAAAAAGACTTTGACCTCTCTGAAGACTATTAGCCCCCTGCAGTGTTTATTATCAATCCAAGAAAATTGCTAAATCTAGGAGCCCTTTCTCACCTATGCTTGATTCCAAATGTCTAAGTTCCTTCAGTGATAAAGAGGAATCATGTGGTTTTCTACCCAACAACTTTTACATATTAAAGTCCAGGCCACCCAGGATGACTACAGAGGGATTTGTAAAACACTGGGTCACACACATGAATAATCTTTAATCCTGGGTTGATTTAAAGTTCCCACTAGTCAATTTGCAAATGAGTCTCTAAGGCTCCTTATCTTGGCCTCCTCTGACTAAACATATTTAATGATTTTTTTCTGCTTAGTGCTATGGCTGCAAATGGATGAATCAATATCCCTGTGATGGAGCCTATCAATGCTTTAATAGTCCCTTCTGAGTCCTCACTTGCAAACTCTTATCACTTGCAAAATACAATTTTAATACAATTAGAAATTAATGACAAGATTCCATGATACCCCCAAATAAACAATTTTTTTCAATCCCCAAACAACAGCAACAAAACTGTCCTCTTTAGCCATTTTAATATGCCATTTGAAAATCAAGAGGAATAAAAGGGAAGGAAGGGATACAATGTCATCAAAATATGACAACAATGCAGTGGCTCATGTGCCCAGGGTCTACAATGGAACACGAAGTCCAAGCACTGTAAGGGAACTCCGAGGTTATCTAGTCCAACCTGTACCCAAAGCAGAACTTTGACAGACAGTGAGTAAGCGCTTCTGGGCATTTTCCCTGTGCATGGGAGTGAGCAGCCACCTCTAAATAATATTAAAGCTTTCTAAATGTCAAGTGGATCAGTATTAAACTCATCTGTCTATAGTTTCTGGACTCCACCTTTTTCCCTCTTTTGAAAATTGGGACATTTGAACATTTGCAGTCTTCTGACACCTCTCTCATTTTCTATGATTTCTCAGAATTGCTGACAGTGGGTCTGTAATCATGTCTAAAGTTCTTTCAGTACCGTTGGATGTGATTCATATTGGCCTGGAGACAAACTCATTTAAAGCAGCTATGCACTACCTTATTATCATCTTACCATCTTGGGCTTCAATTCTATCTTATCCATGCTTGTTCTACCCTTTCCCGTTTGAAAATAATTATTTTTGATAGAGATGAAGCAAAATAGGAGGTGAATAGTCTCGCTTTCTCTCCATTGTATATAAATTTGACACTATCAGCTCAAAGAGGTTTTTCCCTTCTTATTTATTTTCTTGCCCCAAACATTGCTTTAAAAATGTACTTTTTCTAAGGGGTGAATTCTTAACCAAACAAGGCACTGAGGCAATCACAAAAGATAAAATAGATAATTTGGATAAGATCACTTCCATAGTTAACCAGTTATTCTTTGTTGCTTGAGATGACTAGAGTGGAAGTATGCCTCACTGCTTCACCTTGCTTCTGAGGTGAATCATTCAAGAAGGAAGTCAAGAATTTATCAGACACATTAACTTTTTTAATGCAAAATGAGACTTGCAAGGGATTTCCAATAGTTTTAGTAACTCATCACTACTATTTCTTGCTTCTGTGCCAAGTAAAAGATTAACACCACTTAACATGTTACCCTTTTAATAATTTTAATAACCATGAGTATGAAGAACTTGGTTCCCTAGGTTATAAACCACCTATCCTGAGAGAAGTTCCTGAGAAGAAAAAATAAGTATTTTCTTCAATTTGGAACTTATCAAGCAATCTTGCACCCCTGCCTTTAAGGGGTGATTGAATAGTGCAGTTATCCTTCAGAAGTTATCTGTATTCTCATTCATATTAATAGAGTTGGAAAAGAAAGTTGTGGGGGAAAGGGGAAAAAGGGCTAAAGTTATTTAAATTAATGTGCAACTGCCCAAGTTCATGAAGGCTTTCTAATAATCCCACGGATAGAAGAATAGAAGACAAGTTTTAATTGGACCAAGAAATTTATCACTGACACCAACTGGTGGAGAGTGAAATGGATTGCTAACAGACTGGAGCATCCCCAATTCTGGACATGGCCCAGCAGAGACTAGTTAGGCATTCATCTATATGGCGAGGGATATATGGGTCTGAGTCCATAAACACTGAGTTCAGCAATTTTAGAGCAATGCAATAAAAATGTTTGAAAAGAGTAAAGAAAAATCCACAATCCACTATCCAAACAGTATCTGTGCATCTCAATAGCCAAAGCACCTATCACCAAATGCAAGGGACACCTAGTTCCCATTCACAATTCAGTTTAACATTGTAAAAAAATCAACTCCATCTTCATACCCCAATTCATTTGCATATCTAGACATTTTTTTTCTAGTTCACTTGGAGATATACTTATATCATTAGGACACTGGCCCTTCTGATTTAGCCATTTCTTAACATGTTTCCCTGAGGTATTCTATAGTTGTCCAGTTGTTTTCGTAACCTCATTTGGGGTTTTCTTGGCAAAGATTCTGGAATGGTTTGCCAATTTTCTCCAGCTCTTTTTACAGATGAGGAACCTGAAGCAAACAGAGTTAAGTGACTTGCCGAGGGTCAAAGAGCTAATAAGTGTCTGAGGCTGAATTCAAACTCAGGAAGATGCGTCTATCTGCTCTATTCACCGCAGCTCCACCTAGCTGGCCCAATGGGGCATTCAGTAAGTAACAGCAATTAATTCATTATTTTTTCCATTTACTGCTCATAAGTTCTGAAAATCTAACTTTGTTATGGGAAGGTAAAAGGATAGAGTAACATTGTAATGAAAAATCTGGACACACCAAAGTATGTTGGAAGTTGTAAAACATGCATGGGACAAAGATGCTCTATCTTCCTAAGAGAATCTCCACAGGGAAAGTAAAATTCAGGTAAAAAGAAAGTGAGCTGAATGCTGAAATTTGGGAGCCAGTTGCTAACCTTTTCTCCCTTCTACTAAGCAGTTGGCCATCTGTTTTGTCATCTTTTGAAGCACAGTTTCCTTCTTTTTTAATGACTATTATTCTTTATTTAATATTTTAGTTTTCAACATTGATTTCAACAAGATTTTGAGTTACAAATTCTCTCTCCATTTCTACCCTCCCCCCATTCGAAAATGGCATATATTCTGATTGCCTCATTCCCCAGTCAGCCCTCCCTTCTGTCACCCCACTCCCCCCCCATCCACTTTCCCCTTACTTTCTTGTAGGGCAGGATAGATTTCTATGCCCTATTCCCTATATATCTTGTTTCTCAGCTGCATGCAAAAAACAACTTTTTTTGAGCATCTGCTTTTAAAACTTTGAGTTCCAAGTTTTCTCCCCTCTTCCCTTCCCACCCACCCTCCCTAGGAAGGCAAGCAATTCAACATAGATCACACATGTATCATTATGTAAAACACTTCCACAATGCTCATGTTGTGAAAGACTAACTATGTTTCCTTCCATCCTATCCTGTCCCCTTTTATTCAATTTTTCCCCTTGACCCTGACCCTTTTCAAAGGTGTTTGCTTTTGATTACCTCCTCCCCCTATCTGCCTTCCCTTCTATCATCCCACCTTTTTATCCCCTTCCTCCTACTTTCCTGTGGGGTAAGATGCCCAGTTGAGTGTGTATGTTATTCCCTCCTCAAGTTGAATCCAGTGGGAGTAAGATTCACTCATTCCCCCTCACCTGCCCTCTCTTCCCTTCCAACAGAACTGCTTCTTCTTGCCACTTTTATGTGAGATAATTTAACCCATTCTATCTCTCCCTTTCTCCCTCCCTCAATATATTCCTCTCTCACCCCTTATATTTATTTCATTTTTTAGATATCATCCCTTCATATTCAACTCACCCTGTGCCCTCTGTCTATATATATATACATATATACATATATATATACATATATATATACATATATATATATGTATGTATGTATGTATGTATGTATTCCCTTCAACTACCCTAATACTGACAAAGGTCTCATGAATTACACACATCATCTTATCATCTTTCCATGTAGGAATGTAAACAAAACAGTTCAACGTTAGTAATCCCTTATGATTTCTTTTCTCTTTCTTGTTTACCTTTTCATGCTTCTCTTGATTCTTGTGTTTGAAAGTCAAATTTTCTATTCAACTCTGGTCTTTTCATTGAGAAAGCTTGAAAGTCCTCTATTTTATTGAAAATCCATATTTTGCCTTGAAGCATGATACTCAGTTTTGTTGGGTAGGTGATTCTTGGTCTTAATCCTAGCTCCATTTAAATTATGTCTCCTGGATCTGTTCTCCAGGTCAGTGGTTTTTCCAATGAGATATTTCACACTGTCTTCCATTTTTTTCGTTCCTTTGGTTCTGTTTTATAGTATCTTGATTTCTCATAAAGTTACTAGCTCCCACTTGCTCCAATCTAATTTTTAAGGTGGTATTTTCTTCAGTGGTCTTTTGGACCTCCTTTTCCATTTGGCTAATTCTGCCTCTCAAGGCATTCTTCTCCTCATTGGCTTTTTGGAGCTCTTTTGCCACTTGGGTTAGTCTATTTTTTACTGTGTTATTTTCTTCAGTATTTTTTGGGTCTCCTGTAGCAGGTCATTAATTTGTTTTTCATGGTTTTCTTGCATCACTCTAATTTCTCAGCCCAGTTTTTCCTCTCCTTCTCTTACTTACTTTTCCAAATCCTTTTTGAGCTCTTCCATGGCCTGAGACCATTTCATGTTTTTCTTGGAGGCTTTTGATGTAGGCTCTTTGACTTGGTTGATTTCTTCTGGCTGTATGTTTTGGTCTTCTTTGTCACCAAAGAAAGATTCTAGAGTCTGAATCTGAATCTGCGTCCATTTTCACTGCCTGGCCATGTTCCCAGCCAACTACTTGACCCTTGAGTTTTTCGTCGGGATATGACTGCTTGTAGAATATAGAGTACTTTGTCCCAAGCTTGAGGGTCTGCACTGTTGTTTACAGAGTTATTTCTGCACAGCAAGTTCTGCCACACCAGTGCTACTCCTCCCCCAAGAACCACCACCTTGACCGCGACTCAGATATAAGGTGGCTCGGCACTTCCACTCAGATCCACCAATTAATTCCTCCCACCAGGTGGGCCTGGGGCCAGAAGCAACTGCAGATGTAGCTCTGTAAGCAGCCTCAGAGCTGCACCACCCCGGCTGCCCCCGAGGTGGTGGCTGAATAGCGAACTCCTTTCACTCTGTCCCTGCAGCTTTTCCCACTAACCTTCTCTGTTGTCTTTGGTGTTTGTGGGTTAAGAAGTCTGGTAACTGCCACAGCTCACTGATTCAGGGCACTAGGGCCTGTTCTACTGGCTCCCAGTCTGGTTGGTCCCGGCGCAGCCCACGCTGGCCTCTGCTCCCTCCATTCCTAGTTCTCTGCAATAGAACTTACCCTGTAATCATCCAGGCTGTGCTGAGCTGGAGCCCTGCTTCCCTCCGCTATTTCGTGGGTTCTGCAGTTCTAGAATTTGTTCAGAGCCATTTTTTATAGGTTTTTGGAGGGACCTGGGTGGGAGCTCACGCAAGTCCCTGCATTCCAGCAGCCATTTTGACTCCACCCCCAAGGTGGCATTTTCTTTAGTGGTCTTTTGCACCTCCTTTTCTATTTGGCTAATTCTGCTTTTCAAGGCATTCTTCTCTTCATTGGCTTTTTGGAGCTCTTTTGCCACTTGGGTTAGTCTATTTTTTACTGTGTTATTTTCTTCAGTATTTTTTGGGTCTCCTTTAGCAAGTCATTAACTTGTTTTTCATGGTTTTCTTGCATCACTTTCATTTCTCTTCCCAGTTTTTCCTTTACTTCTTTTAATTGCTTTTCCAAATCCTTTTTGAGCTCTTCCCTGGCCTGAGACCAATTCATATTTTTCTTGGAGGCTTTTGATGTAGGCTCTTTGACTTTGTTGACTTCTTCTGGCTGTATGTTTTGATCTTCTTTGTCACCAAAAAAGGAATCTAGAGTTTGAGTTTGAGTCTGAGTTCATTTTTGCTGCCTGTTCATGTTCCTAGCCAACTACGTGACCCTTGAGCTTTTTGTCAGGATATGACTGCTTGTAGAGTAGAGAGTACTTTGTCCCAAGCTTTAGGGTCCAAGCACTGCTGTTTTCAGAGCTACTTCTACTCCACTGTCACCCCAGGCTCTGTCACAGCAGCTGTCCTCGTCCCACAAGAACTGCCAGCCAGGACTGCAATGTAGATCCAAGCAGGGCATAGCAAGAGAACATGCCTTTGTTCCCACAAAGCGCTCCTTGCACTCCCACTCTGATCTGCTGCTAGATCCCTCCCACCGTGTGAGCCAGGAACTCAGGAAGCAGCTGACACTGGAGCTCTGGAGGCAGCTTCAGGAGCTTCCTACTGCTGCCACCACCACCACTGCACCACCTCCACCACCCCCAGGGCTCGTGGCCGGACCACTCTGAACTCAATCCCGCAGTTTCCCACTAACCTGCTCTTTGGCGTTTGTGGGTTGAGAAGTCTGGTAACTGCCACAGCTCAATGATTCATGGCCCTGAGGCCTGTTCCAGCTGGGCGACTCTCGATCTGGTCTGTCCTGGCGTGGCCCATGCTGGGCTGCACTCCACTCCCAGCACCATGCGATAGACCCCTCCCAGCGACCATCCAGGCTCTCCTCAGCTGGAGACCTGTTTCCCTCTGCTATTTAGTGGGTTCCATAGCTCTAGAATTTGTTCAGAGCCATTTTTACAAGTGTTTGGAGGGATTTGGGGGAGAGCTTAAGCAAGTCCCCATTTTCCAGCTGCCATCTTGGCTCTGCCCCCCTGAAGCACAGTTTTATTTCCATATTATAGCCATAGCTTACAACCAATTGTTGGTAATATGGAATTAACACATATTCAATCTGGCATTTTCCCAATTGCCTGTAGGATAGCCTACATTTTAAAAATTTCTCCAGGACTACAGAGGGGACCAGTGGTGGTAGTTTTTTGGCTTACTTTCTAGAATTCATCCTATTCTGGTTATACAAGCAGCCATTTATGATGGGTGACCTTTTACTCAACTGGTTGAAAGTCATCTAAGAAGTATAAACTTTAGGTTATGTGTGTTTTGCTCTTAACTTTATGTATGGCACAGAATAGTGCTTTTGTGAAAGAAAAACAACACCAAAGCAATTTTTTTCTTTACTTCAATGCTTGTTGAAAATGGAAAGATGACCTAGAAAATTAGAGATAATAAAAATAGTTGCCATATATATGTATATATAGCACTTTGAATATTAAAAAATATTTTGAGGAAAATGTTGGATGTTGGAGGAGATGTGGGGAAACTAGGACACTAACGCACTATTGGTAGAGTTGTGAACTGATCAAACTATTCTAGAGAGCAATTTAGAACTATGCCTAAAGGACTATAAAACAGTGCATACCCTTTGATCTAGCAATACGACAGATAGGTCTATGTTATAAAGACATCCCAAAAAGGGAAAAAGAACCTATTTGTGAAAAAATATTTATAGCAGCTCTTTTTGTGGTGGCTATGAATTGGCAATCAAAGGGATGCCCATCAATTAAGGAATGGTTAAACGAGCTGTGGTATACAGCTGTAATGGAATGTTATTGTGCTGTAAGAAATAACAAGCAGGATGATTTCAGAAAAAACCTGGAAAGACTTACATGGACTGATGCACAATGAGGTGAACAGGATCAGGAGAACACTCCACACAGTAACAGTAATAGTGTTCGATGAAGAATTGTGGATGACTTAGCTATTCTTAGCAATGCAATAATGGTCCAAGACAGTCCCAAAGGACTCATGATGAAGCATACTATCTGCCTCCAGAGAAAGAACTGATATTGACTGAATACAGACTAAAGCACACTATTTTCACTTTCTTTCTTTCATTTTTTTTCTTTTATTCAACTCTTCTTGTACAAAATGACTAATATGGAAATGTTTTATATAATTGCACATGTATAACCTATGCTTGCTTATAGCCTAAAAGAGGGGGGAGGGAAGGGAGGATAGAATTTGGAACTTAAAACTTTAAATAAAAATGTTAAAAATTTTTAAGTCTTTTTGTTGTCGTATTTATTCAGTTGTATATGACTCTTCATGATCCCATGGACCATAGCGCGCCAGGCCCTCCTATCCTGTACTATCTCTTAGAGTGTGTCCAAGTTCATGTTCCACTGTTCCCATGACACTATCTATCTGTCTCATCCTCTGCCATCTCCTTTTCCTTTCACCTTCAATCTTGCCCAACATTCGGGGCTTTTCCAATGAGTCCCATCTTCTCATCATGTGGCCAAAGTACTTAAGCTTCTGCTTTAGGATCTGACTTTCCAGTGAATATTATGAATTAATTTCTTTAAGTATTGACTGGTTTGGTCTCCTTGCTGTCCAAAGGACTCTCAAAAGTCTTTTCCAGCACTACAATCTGAAAGTGTCAATTCTGTGGTGCTCAGCTTCCCTTATTGTCCAACTCTCACAGCCATACATTGCTGGAAACTATGGCAAACAGGTTGAGTACTTTCCCCAGGGTCATACTGCTAGTAAGTGTCTGAGGCCAGATTTGGATTCAAGAAGATGAGTCTTCCTACTCTAGGCCTGACACTCTACACAATATGCCACTGAGTTGCCCAAAGAGTCTTTTATGTACCTTATTTCATTGAACTTCATAACAACCCTCTGAGTAAAGTACTATAGGTATTATTGTTCCCATTTTAAAGGTTTGAAAACTGATTCTCATAAAAATTGAAATGACTTAATGGAGGTTGTCAGAGATGGTATTCAAACCTAGGACTTCCTAAATCTAAGTTCTGCACTCTATCTACCATTTTAGTCTCCTCTGCTATTAGTGGATAAGTTATACTAAAACTAAGAACCCATTATGACACCACCTATGAATCTTCCAGAGGTACATAAAGAAGTGAAAGCTACATAGACTCAATTATGCAGAGAATGATTTTCTCCTAAATTCAAGCAAAAGCTAGTCTCTGGGTATGAATCTAGCAGGGAGATAAGAAGAAGGAGCCATCCTAAGCTGGGGGGAGAAGCAGACTTGTTATATTACATCCAATGTAGATTTTCATCAAGAGTGTGTCCTTCATTGTATATTCTATTTTTAAGTTTTATTGACACCAAATTATTTTCTACCGATTATTTTTCTATCATGATGTCTCCTTGTATAAGCAAGTGCCATTGTGAATCCTTGTAGACTTCCAAAACTCCCTAAACAGCACTGATCGTGTTTCTAGTGACCATAATTATTAAGTGAGAATACTGAAGATTTTTATGTCAGTTAATTCATGTAATTTCTTTTTAGGCAAGTAAAAACTCTCTAATCTTCTGACAGAGATGGGCCTACGTTCTCAGGGAACCAAAAAGGCACAGAGCAGAAGTAGTCCATATTATTGTGCTATATTACTACTGCATTTAAGGTGTCCTGTTTTGCATATGACTCTAGTCTTTATCATTCCAGAACTTCAAACTTTTCTTGTGTGTAATACTGCCTTCATTATATTGCTCTTTATTGGCTGACAGAAAACCTCGATTACTATCCTTTGATGCATATCCAAATTAATTTACTGAGTCCACACTGCCAGCTGTGCACTGGCTCATTCATAATCAGGAATTACAATGTCAATAATTTAGTCGTGTTTTCTTTGTTCATATCCTTGCCTGGTTATCATATTTATAATTAGCTTAAAGAAAAACAAAACAAAGTAGCAAAATGTAAAGCTATCAAAGACATTGTTCAGCTTGATGTTTTCAATTCGATTCAGTCCAACATTTATTAAGCACCTACTATGTGCAAGGGCACCGTGTTAGGCACTGAGGATACAGACATAAAAATGAAAAACAGTCCTTGCCATGGTGCTTACAATCTAATGTTACTTTTTAAGCAGATGCTGGATGGCTCCTTGTCAAATATGTTGTAGAGGTGATTTGGGGTAGTAGTGGGGGGTACAACTCTGAAATTCTGTGATTCTCTGACCATATCTTGCTTGCAAATTACTCCTCCCTTGGCAAGTGAGTACTTTCCTGGTTCTTCAATTACTCAAATCCAATTCCTGTTTCCATGTAATTACAGCTTCTCTAGAAGCCTCAGTCTTTAACTCTCTATTTTTCTACATTTATATTCACTTCTTTATGGAGCTCACCTACTCTCTCAAGACCTCTATAGTCACCTGGATGAAGATGAATCAACATCTTCAGGCCTTATGTCTCACTCTATCACAACATTTGGTACAGTTAAAAAAAGACCATAGTGTTAGTAAATGGCATTCACATTTACAATATGATATATTCTATGGAAACTGATTGAAATGATCCATAATGTTTCTTTATCTTTTTATACTTCACATTATCCCCTTACATCTGCATTTTTAACATTCCATGTCTTTACCTCTCACTTTACATTCAACGGCTTCTGATATCTCTTTGCTTTGGATGTCTGTGCCAAGGAGTATAATCACAGGCCACAAATGCTGGCTATTTTCCAATTTTCTCTTTTAGAGATTCCACACATAACAAAATCCCACTCCTCATGGCATAATGTGGTCCCCAGTGCCTGCAACCTCAAAGACAAATATTTCTGCTTTCTTGTCTCCAGCTCACACCATCATTAGCATTTTTCTCTAATGGGATTATGATCACTCTGTCCTAGAAACACTGGGCTCTCTAGCTAATATATAATATTTGGCTCATTTTCAAGAATAAAATCTAGACTAGACTTATTGCAAGTCATTGCTCAGTCATCCATGTAAAAACTCATCCTTTCACTAATTCTAGGAGCACACTCATCTTTTCAGCTTTGTCTCCTATGATTATCATGGCAAGCAATGTCTGAGTAATTAAAATGCCTTTGGTCCCACAAAGGCAAAAAGTCTTGACTATTCAACCAAAAGATCATTTGGGTTAAGTCAAGGAACTCTTACAACCTTCTCTTCTTATACATGTTTACAAGACAGTAGTCACGGAGAGACTGGTTTCCCCATCTACTCCTATTGAGTAAAGGAGAATTTACTAGATTGTCTTGGAGGATCAGAGATGATGATCAGGAGAAAAAATACAGGCATTTTACCAATTTTGTTTATTTTTTAGGTTTTATACATTCAGATTTAAAAAACATAATTTTGAACATAAATAGAACCAACTAAATTTGCTTTTTTGTCTAGTCATTTTTCAGTTGTGTCTGATTCTTTGTGGCCCTTTTTTTGTAAAGATACTGGAGTGGTTTGCCGTTTCCTTTTACAGCTCCTTTTACAGAAGAGGAAACTGAGGAAAACAGGGTTAAGTGACTTGCCCAGGGTTACAAAATAGTCAGTGTATCAGACTGGATTTTGACTTGGGTCTTCCTGACTTCAGGCCTGGCATTTGCTTACACTTAGTAATATAAATTAATTTCAATGCATAAAATAACATAATTCTTTAGTCACTGCCTCTCAGTCCCCATCCATGTTCTTTGTCCATTCTTGATTATTTTTCTTCATACAGTTATAATTAATGTGTACAAAATGCAGGCTTTCCTTCCTATTAAAAGGAAAGGTGAAGGGAATCAAGGAAGAAGAGCAGGTGGTCACAGTAGGGATTCTCTTTTGGTGCCTCCTTCTGAATAGAAGGTGGAGGGGCATACTCCATGTTATCAGGGACGAAAGAAGTGCTCCTTAGAAAACTGGAAGAGTGAATTCAATGTGAAAGAAAGAAGAAAGAGGATCTAAAGAGATTGCAGGAAATGCTGATTAGTGTCAGAGGGTTGGCGAATAGAAGAATGTCAAAGAGGAGGAGGGGAAGAAGGGCCACTGCACACATGGAACTAAAAAAGACAATTTTGAGGCTCTTCCTGAAGAAGAGGAAGCCTTTACATTCTGAAGAGGAAACATCTGCTTATCTTTCTTTACTCTTTGAGCAGAAGATGGCTTTTATTTCATCCCTCCAGAAAACAGACTGTATGAGATTCACAGAAATGGATAGCATCTTGTCTTCCAAAGAATGATGAAGTAGATTCCCAGGTGCTGTCCAGCAAGAGAAGAGTAAGCAGAAAAGAAGAGCAATGGTCCAAAGGGTACTAAGGCAGCTGCTGAATTCATGACACAGAAGGTCTGTATCTCAGACACAACAGGGAGTCTTTCAAGGTATGCCAACATAGTTGACTATTACTCACTTCTGGTGATTCAAATTGGCATAAATGCCAGAATGAACATGAGACATATTATAAAGTATTGGGCAAGAAAATGAAGACCATGGGGGTATGGGCAGTGTTTTTCCTCATTGCTTCCCAAAGAGAAGGACTTCAGAAGGGAAAAGCAGACTTGAGAAGTAAACAGCTATTTAAGAAGTTGGTGTCTAAGAATGCGAGTTGGATTTGTGCACCACGGTTTAAAAGGAATGTCTGTCTTTTGGCGAAGGGTGGATTGTATCTAACAAGGGCTGGTAAGAACGTATCTGTATGATATTTTACATATCTAAATCAAAAGGATTTTAGTTTGAAAAGGAAAGATAGGGAGAAAAATGCCTACGTATAGCTCCCAAACCAGATAATACAGAGAGTTGCTACATCATAGAGAGAATAGGAGGTGAGACACCCAAAAGTTCACGGGTGAAAGGAATTGGCAATGAAACCCCATGGATTCAGATTTCTATGTTATAAATGCACAAAGTGTGGTTAACAAGCAAGATGAACTGGAGATCATGATGCCATGAGGCAAATTTGGTTTCATAAGTCACCAAGGTAACACTGAGACTTGGTAAGCTCACTCCCATAACTGGAATGTGGCTATAGATGAGTGGATCTTATTTTTTAAAGCACAGGAAAAAGGATGGGTTAGGGTATTACCATATATTAAAATATACTTGTGTGTGTGTGTGTGTGTGTGTGTGTGTGTGTGTGTGTGTGTGGTAGAGAGCATTTGGATGAAGGTGAATGGAGACAAAAACAAAAACAATTTTGTCAGGAGGGTATATACTACAGACCAAGTAGATAAAAAGGATAAGTAAGGAATGAATTTAAGGAAGAGCTTGGCACAGAGGCATGACATAGTAATGATTTTGGGGCTTCCTTTATCTAGCCAAATGCTAGAGCTCTCTCTCACTCTGGCAAAAGCAGAACAGCTGATAATTTCATAACTATTGCATCTTTAATGATAATTTCACCCTTCATAAGATAGAGGAACCATCAGGGGAAAACTGTATTCTGGATCCAATTCTTGCCATCAGAAAGGAACTAGTTCCTGGGGTTGGAAAGATAGGACCTTCAAGAGAAAGTGATTATTCCATCTTAAGAGTTTGTGATAGACCAGGAAAGGAAAACTGGGTGTCACCACCATGCACCCTACATTTTGGGAAAGCATCTTTAAAAGGCCCAGGGAAAAAATTTATAGATGAAAATTTTACAGGGAAAGTCAGCCTAAAAGGGACAGGAAGCTCTAAAGAATTAAATTCTGAAGGTTCCAAAATAGAGGAAAAAAGGGAATTATCAGAAGAGATTTATGTGGATACACAGGTGACTTGTCAGCCGAGAGGTCAAAGGGACCTGCTTAGTCACAATGAATACATTTTTAATGTATTTCTATATTCTATTAAATAACAATTTACTCAGTATTTTTGTATCTATATTCATTAGGGAAATTGGCATAGATTTCTTTCTTAATGTTAGCTTTATGTTAAGATCAATATCATATTTGCATCATAGAAAGTATTGGCATACATTCCATATTTCTCTATATTTATGAAAAAATAATGTTACATGGGAATTATTTTTCCTTGGAAAGTTTGAAAAAAATTTCCTGCTAACCCATCTGGGCCAAGTGTCTGTGCATTCTTAATTTTTTTTACATGTACCTCTTTGATGATTATTGCTTATTCTGGGAATGGACCATCTAAATTGTTGATTTTCTGTTACGTCAATCTAAGTAACTTATATTTTTTGTAAATAGTCATTTGTAAATAATCATTAATTTATTAATCATTTATTTCCTTTTAAAATTTTCCTTAATTAATTCTTCTTTGAAGAAAATGTCAGCTAGAGTCAGCAGGTACATTAGATTAGGGCAAAAGCAGGAGAAGGGGGGAATGAATCCACTTAGAATAGGAAGAGAGAGAAAAAATGATTTGCCTGTCATTGATTAGATTTCTACTCCCTTGTACTTTGAAACAGATAAGTGATTCCAAATCATCTGAGGAGCCTCCAGACCTTTACCTTTAAGTTCCAACACTCTCAGTTTAATTTTTTTTCTAAAACAAAGTATTTTAAAATTAATTTCCTTTTTAAATTTTCCTTAATTAATTTTCCTTTAATTTTTTAACATGTTAGGTAGCTATGCATACTATTACCTAATAATATGCTGAATTTATTTGGTTTGCTGTGATCTGTCTCTGTCAGTAATTTGGCTTTTTGTTTTCTTTTTAAAAATTTTTCTAATGGTCTATCGATTTCATTGGTATTTTTAAAAATCTGATTTCATTTATTATTTTGATTTTTTCACTTTTTCTCTTCTCTTTATTTCTGTTCTTTCTTTTATACTCTTTCTTTGTTACCTTTCCTATCTATTACTGCCTTGTTCTTTTCTAGGTACAAACTTAATTGATTTCTTTTTCTCCTTTTCTAACTCCAATGGATCTCTGATCTCAGTGATTTGAGAATTCTCTTCTGTGATGAAAATTGCTATCCAGCTATGCTTTCCCATACTGTAAAACTCTTGTTCATGTCCTCCTATAAGTTCAGTACAAGAGATCTAGCTGAAGTGCTAAGGAACTCACTCTTATTCTCTTGACATCATAAAGATATCAGTGGAGCTCTCAAGCAGTCCATCAGCTATGCCTCAGTGTTGCCATACAGAATGCCCATATCTTTTGATAATTTGTTTCTTTGATGACATCTTTATCCAGTTTTGCCAATGTAATTCTTTATTTGTGATGTGTTGAGGTCTGCTCATACATGCCACATTCCTTTCCATTATCTTTTAAATGATCCTCAACTTTGATTCTTCAGAGAAAAGAGAAACATTGTGAATTTGCCTATAAAGAACAGCTTTGGGGGGCAGCTAGGTGGCTCAGTGAGTGTAGCGCTGGCCCTGGAGTCAGGAGGACCTGAGTTCAAACCCAGCCTCAGACACTTGACACACACTTACTAGATGTGTGACCTTGGGCAAGTCACTTAACCCCGATCGCCCTGTCAAAAAGCAAAAGAAAAAAAGAACAGCTTTGACTATGTCCAATAAATCCTATATGAGCCATTATTGTTATCATTGTCTTTTAATCATTTTATTATCATTTTCCTTTCTCTTCTCCCCTCCCCCCACCATGACGGGGGCAAAGTAAAAATAGAAAGAATCCACCAGTCACCTTCTGAAAGAAATCCCCAAATAAAAACTCCCAGGAACATTATGGCCAAGATTCAGAGCTTTTAGGCTAAAGAAAAAAAATACTGCCAGCAGCCAGAAAGAAAGAATTCAAGTACCAAGAACTGAAGTCAAGAACACACAAGATTTAGCAGTCAACACTACAAAAAGAGTAGATGCCCTGGAATACAATATTCCACAAGGCAGATTGTAAGATTGCAACCAAGTATAACTTACCCTACAAAACTAAAAGTAACTCTATGCAGGAGGAGAGGAGGGGTAAAGAATAGACCTTCAATGAAGGAGAGGACTTCTGAGTATTCCTGATGAAAAGGCCAGAGCTTTGAAATACAACCAGGAATCAAGAGAAACAGAACAAAGGCAAAAAAGAGAGCAACCATAAGGATGTAGACAAGAGGAAGTGGGTTTACATTTTAATATGGGTACATGTGCCCCTCTCAGAATCCTATCATCATCATAGGTCAAAATGAGAATCTAATAAGACATAGGGCCTGAGAGTGGGTCTTTTTATGTTTTGATGCTCTTAAAAGAACAAAGGAAAGGGCAAAGAAAAGGAATACGCTAGGAGGGAAAAGACCAGAGGAAGGGTAAGGAAAATTAACTCACATTATTTGGATATGCAAATAAAAGACTATGTAAACAAGGAGGAAGAGGGGTACAGGGAGGAAGCAACACTTGAACCTCAATTTCATTGGAATTAAAGGAAGGAAGAATATGCACACACCAAAATGGTGCAGAAATACATTTCACCAGAGAACCAAGGGAAAAGAGAAAGATGGTATAAGGAGGAATAAGAGAGAGGGCAGATTAAGGGAAGGACTAGTCCTAAGCAAAACAAACTAACCATGGAGGGTGGATTTCATGGAGGGGTTTAAAAGGAAAGAACGGAAGGATAAAAATCTGTGACGGGGCTCTGTGTGAGAGAAAGAGAAGAGAGGAAGGAGAGAAGTAGCTGGCATCAAACTTAGGGCACTGGTGCTAAGCATACTCCTTCTCCCTCACTACTATTTTCTTCTTTATAAAAAGAGGCAGAAAATTCTTTTCAATGTATGATCATTCATGATTCCAGAGGACTCTTGATGAAACATGCTTCCATCTTCTGATAAAGAGGTATGCTGATCAAGACATATTTTGGTGGGGGTAGGGGGCAGGGCGGGGGGGGGACATGGCCAATATGGGAATTTGTTTTGCTTAATTATGCATATTTATTACAAGAGTTTTCTTTTCTTTTTTTTTAATGGGAAAAAGGGAAATGACACAGAGAGAAGGTAGGTTTCTGTTCATTAAAAAAATGAAAATAATTTTTTAAAAGGAGAAGGTGTAGGTTGAATGCGGCCAAGATTAGGAGGGAAACAGTCAATTGGGGAGGTGGGGGGAAGAGCACTGCATCAAGTTTATTTGATAAAGTTTTCATCTCCAAGATATATAAGGAACAGATTCAAATTTATAAGAATAGCAGCCTTTCCTCAACTGATAAATGATCAAAGGACACTAGCAGGCAACTTTCAAAGGAAGAAATCCAAACTATCGACAGCTATATGAAAAACATAAACATTAGAGAAATCCAAATTAAAGCAACTCCAATGTTCCATCTCATACGTTCAAATGGGTAAAGATGACAAAAATGGAAAACGACAAATGTTGAAGGTGCTGCAGGAAAGCAGGCACATTAATGCACTGCTGGTAGAGTTGTGAATTGGTCCAGCCGTTCTAAAAGCAATTTGGAACTATGCCCCAACGTTACTGAACTGTGCATATCCTTTGACACAGGCCTCACTAATTCTTACTACTAGGCATGTGTCCAAAAAAGCTCAAAGAAAGAAGAAAAGGACCCATATGTACAAAAACATTTATAGTTGCTGTTTTTATAGTGGCAAAGAACTGAAAACTGAAGTGATGCTGAACAAATTATGTCCTATGAATGGAATATCATTGTACTATAGGAAACGACAAAAGGCACAGTTTCAGAGAAACCTGAGAAACCATTTATGGGGTGAGGAGAGCCAGAAGAATTATTTATACAGTAACAACAATAATGTAAAGAGAAACAACTTTGAAAAATTTAAGAATGTCGATCAATGCAATGATCAGTCGTGATTCCTGATGACAAAGGTGACAGACTCAAGATGCAGAAGAAGACATATGTTTTTACGTAGCCAATGTGGGGATTTATTTTGCTTGACTATGCATATTTATTGCAAGGGATTTCCTTTTTCCTTTTTTCAGGGGTGAGAGGAGATAGGGAGATAAAATAATTACAAATTAACTGAAAAATAAAGAAAAGAAAATGTATAAAAACTGGATAATAAAACAATTTCCTTTTAAAACTGAACCCATCATTTTCTCTTCATAAAGTTTGTTTCAACAAGTTTTCCTGCTTCTACGGTACCCTAAAATGTTTGAACTGGTTCCACAATCAAGTCAACTCCAAGAAGGAGTCCCTGAAGATTAATTTAATACTATATAATCTCTATAACGTAAGAATTTAATTAAAGTGCACTGACATTTCAATGATTCCAAGAAATACAAATGAGATCACCATTAATACAAATGCTATTTCCCCAAATAATCTCCCAATTTTGTTACATATGGACTTTTTGGATGAGAAGTTTATCTTGGTAGTGGGTTTTTCTTAAGCACCCTACCAGATGTTGAAAGTTAACTAATCTCAACACAATCCATCAAAATGTTCTTTTAATTTCGATTTACCTTTAGAAACGATTTAAGTTACAACAATCCATAGTGCATAGTGCAAAGTGAACTCGAAGGTGTTCTTAGACCAGAAAGCAGTCATTTTCCTCTGAATATCTTATGGTACCTTAATGCCTTCCTCAAAAGAACAAACAGCAGATAAGATTACACTTTAAAATAACTAAAATATACTTCAGACTGACTGTTGGGATCAAGGCTTTTTTTAAAATATAGAAGACAAACTAATTTGAATAGTAGATTATTTTTTAAAATAGAATAAGACAACCTGAAGGAACCTCCAGATATCTTTTAGTCTACTGACCTAATCACTGATCCTCTTAACCAAGGGGTGGGGAACCTGTGGCTTCGAGGCCACATGCGGCCCTCTAGGTCCTCAAGCACAAGTGGATTCAGTCAAAGGGCCACACTTGAGGACCTAGAGGATCACATGTGGCCTCAAGGCCACAGGTTCCCCATGTCTGCTCTAAATGAATGGTTTCTGTGACATGCTGAATGTCTCTATTTATCCAAACAGGGGGTTAGGCAAGGATAGGCCTAAGTGTAAGGTGTTGGTAAAAGCTAGCTAGTATCTACAAGAGTATGGATCTTGGTTGCTGGCAGGACAGAGGAAATGTTGTCCTAGAGGTGTTCACAGCTCTAGTCTTAGTGATCATCCCCCATCTAAGGATATGTCCTTTGTCCTTAGACTGCAGTCCCTGGACTATTTGTATTAGATCAATGGGCTGAATACAATATGGGGAATCTTGACCACAAGTTAATGATATGCAACAAATTCCCCTAGGTATATTGATGGTACTAAGAAATTAAGTCCCAAAGCCACAAGATCTGCAAGAGTCTCTTTACTATGAACCTGGTTTCCTTAGGGTTACTTAATTTTCTCAGTCAGTACTTTCCACCCTTTAGTGATTAAGAACAAACAGGCATTGTGATGGGGTGGTAAGGATGGGGGAGGGAGGCAACCTGTGATATGATGTCCTTCCTATAGTGCAGTCATAGGCTACTTTGGTTAGGGATGGCACACATCTAAAGAGATGGCAGTGCCACACACAAATTCTCAAAACAATTTGAAAACAAAATATTTATATTCTATAAAATGAAGAATGGACGCATCACATGATCAAATATGAATAGGGTAGAAAAGCACCAAGAAGACTCTAGGTATCATACAAGGGGCACCTAAAGGGGGAAAAAGTTACTCTTACACATACATTATGGAGGAATTGGAGAGAAGAGTTGTGCTCCAGAAGGGGCAATCCGACCCATTACCAGACATGGTGTTCACACTTGAGGGGTGGCTCAGAAATAAAAGGAAAGCCATATTGTCCCTACTTTCTTTCCAATCAGCTAGCTCCATATGCTTGAAATTGTCATCATCAGTCACCCTTGAGGGTAAAGGCACTGTCTTCCAAAGGGCCTCCAGTGAAATGTAAACATGTTGCCAGGAATATCACCTATCTGAACAGATTGGCTTATTAAATTATCTGGAAACAGAACAAGGGATGGGTACATTTTGACAAAGCAAAGAAGAGTCTGAAATCTGATAGATTATTAGGAACAATACTGTTCCACTGCTAGCACTTTTTTCCTCAAGTAGTTTTACAGAATACCCCACACATAAAGATCATCTACTGCAGCTCTAAAGGCAATCGATTCTTTTTAGTGTAAGTGGTGTCAAGTTATCCCACCGAAGCCCTATTCTAATGCCCCATCACATCATCAAAATGACCCTGGGCATTCAAAGGCTACAGCAGTGGATCACAAGCTCTGGCTTCAAGGATAGTCTTGGCACCAGATTATCTACTGTTAGAGAACCATCCGAGCTAAGAATACCTATTGTCCAGACTATGACATTCAGTTGGATAGGCAGCACATGGAATAAGTCCATATCTCTTGGACAGGCACTGCAGGTGGACAGTGAGCTGGGCCCAGAAATGAATAGGAGGAGGAGAGCAGGCTGGATTGCCTTTGGGAAATCACACAGTACTTTCAATGAACCAGAGCTGCTCACAGCTGCAAAAATTCTTCTTTTTGACAGCAATAGGCTCTCAGTGATATTCTATGACTGAGAATCATAGACCACCACAATCTCATAAGAATGAGAAGTGCGGGTGATTCAAGGGAAAATGGAGAGAAATAGGGTGGGTGTAAGGCAGCAGCATATTACTAACATTGACTTACATGCAGAAAGTGGTATAAATGGCATCATCAGGAACATACGTGACAGAAAAGCAGATGGAAAGCCTGAATGGTGCACAGATAGCTACAAAATATTTTAAAAATAGTATTGTTGGTGGACCTTCTATGGTGAATTCATGGAAAAAATAGAGACAAAACTCACACGAGATGAGAGAGCATAGAATTGCACTGGGGGAAGGAGTAATTAAAATATTGCTAAAATGATGGAACCACTAAAGTAGTGAATTAAGTAGTAAAGAAGTTAACAAGGTAATATGAAAGAGGGAATGGAAATGACAGGCTCTCATCCTATTAATAAGAGACTTCCCAAGATTACTATGTTCACTTTATTCAGACAATGGGCAAGGGTCCCTTGGATATGCGTTTAGTGGTTTCAGCTGAATCCCTAATGGAAGGTCAGGCCTAACTTAAAAAGGAAGAAAAATGATAAAGCTAGAAAGGGAAATGATTTTTAACTGATTAAAAAAAACATCCACAGCATTCAGCTCAGTAGATTAAAATTTCTTTTAAAGTTAGGCTTATGTCTATGTGTGTACAACATAATAAATGAATCTTTATGTTAGACCTGGAGAATGAAGTGGTAAAAAATAGAGCCAGGGAGGATTTTCACAAGGGAAACAAACAATTAAGCAACTGTAACGCATCATTAATTAACAAAATTAAGTTAACTCCTGTAGGAGGAGATGTGAAAAATGCTGGAGTTGGGTCATCACTGGTGACTACATTCTCTCATCTATGAACTGCCCAAATGGTGTTTTGGGGACCTGATGCCCCATCTTGTTCACTGGCCTGGCATTGCTAAGCAACATGAAAAGGTCTTAGCGTAGTCTACAGGGACAGTCCTTAGGGCAATGGACTGGCTGTACAACAACATACAAAGGATTTAAGTGCTTTGTGCTTCAGTTGAATCAGCTATGAAATGGGGGGAAAATATAGCCATGTGGTGGAGAGTCTCCTCTTGTTTATTAGAAGGAGCATTATGTGTTGGGTAAAAAGAGAATTGGGTTTGAAATGAGGAAGATCCCAAAGCTGGTTTGGCTATTGGGTCTGTGTGATCTGGCCAAGTCACTTCCCATCTCTGGGCTTCAATCCTCTTTTATCCTCTTCTCTAGAATGAGAGGGTATGAAGGGATGATCTCTGGGGTAATTTCTAGTTTTCAAACCTATAATTCTAGTAATATTTATGAGTAAAACCTGAGTCCAAATATACTGCTAGAATAGTCAGCTGTCACAAGGCAACAGTCAGAACCACAAGAATTATATTTATCTATATGGAGGAGTCAATCACTAAGGTAGATGGATTCATTTTTCAGAGGCATTATTGATAACACATACTACAAACTCATTACTATGTCTGAATTTTTGGGAAGAATAAGGCTGGATGCAATTTTGTTCACATTTCTGGTATAAAATATTTTGAAGCTAGGTTTAAAATCACCTTAGTCTTTTACTCCCTCCCCCCATCCCCGCCCCACCCCCCACACAAACACACACACAGCATTGCCGTTGCTCTGGGGCTCCTAGGAAACCTGCAGCACATCACATTTCAGCTACATAAATGGGGTGGATGTTGTGTTAACTACCCCCTTTGGTGATACTCCCAGCTCCCAATTACTAATACACAAAATCACATTATCAAATGAAATCAAAAGGTCCATTATCACAGCAAATGAACCCAGTGATAAGGATGAACAAGCAAAGAGACAATTTTATTTTCCTTTAACAGGGCAGTCTTCTATTTCAGAAAAAAGGACCCAGTGGAGAACACTGGTAAAAAGAAACTAATATTGTGAATCTACACAGCACAGTATGGTTACAGGCCTTGCTCAAATTCTGAAATTGTGTCGTTTTGCATAGTGAACCCATGACTTTGCTATTATTAAGAATATAACACAGACACAGACTGTTAGGACTGGAAGGAACCTTAAAGATGATTTTAAAGGGAAATTCAGTACAATTCAACAAGATTTACTGAGCACCTACTATGTGCCTGGCACTGGGAATACAAAGGCCCAAATCAAACAAGTCTCTGCCCTCCCAGAGTTTCTTTTCTACTAAGGAGTAAAGTGAAGTGGTTTGCCTTAAGGTTACACAGCTACTTACTAAGAGCCTGGCCCCAACTGAAACCTAAGAGAAGAGTTTCAAAATCACATATATATTATACTTAGCAGATTGCTATGGCCCCTGATTTCCTCATAGATCAGGCTAAGGCACCTGGGGAAGAAGATGATAAAGGTTACCTGGCAGTCACCCTACAGTAAGGCAGCACCCAGAGAGCCCCTGCTTTTGAGGGTGACTACCAAGCTCACTATGCCCTTTCTACACTGCCAGAAATCACCTCTCAAAAGCACATCAAAGCTTTCTGGCTTGCTGCTAACCTCTTCTTTTGGGCATCCAGGATCTCATCAGCATGGGCACTTCCCCTACAGATAATGACCTGTATATTCCCTACTTCAGGTCAGCCTCGACCTGAAGAAATCCTTCTTAGTAAGCCTTACAAAATTCTCACAAGCCTTCCTTAGCTAACTATAATATGATTGATTGTCATGCGAAAAGACAATGGAGAATGTAGAAGGCACCATCTAACAAGAGTTGCTGGGATATTAACTAGACAGAACAATTTAACTAATTCAAAGCATATTCAAACACGACCTTGTGGGTATGGAGGACAGCCCTGGTTTCCTGGAACAATGTGCTTCAACCCAGGATCCAGGTTGGAGACTTTGGGGGAGCTCTACTTGTAGCCTAGATGATCCTTCCCTTTGCTTTGCATTTAACTTCTGAAGAAACTATAAATAGCTTTTTCAAGGAGATTGGCTAAGAAGGGGAGGTGAGATATGGAGGAATGTGGCAATAGCTTGAGGGGATGGCAGAGTCTAGTAAAGGAGTTTGTTGTTGCTGTTGTTGTTTTAAGGATGGAGGAGATTTGGATATGTTTGAAAGCAATAGGAAAAGTTGGAAATGCAAGAGAGAGGGGGAATGATTCTGAATGAAATCTACTGGAGAAGCCAGGAGGCAATGGAATCACAAGTGGAGGGGTTAGCTTTGAAAAGGAGAAGGTCTGCCCCTAAGTCAGATGTTCTTAACCTTGTTTTCTGTGTCATGGACACTTTCAGCATTTTGAAGCCTATGGCCCTCTTCAGGAAGATGTGGATACAGCGCTGGGCCTGGACTCAAGAAGACTCATCTTCCTGAGTTTAAATCTGGCTTCAGATACTTACTAGATGTGTGACTCTGGGCAAGTCACTTAACCCTGTTTGCCTCAGTTTCCTCATTTATAAAATGAGCTGGAGAAAAATATGGCAAACCACTCCAGTATCTTTGCCAAGAAAAACCCAAGTAGGATCATGAAGAGTCAGACGTGACTGAAAACAACTAAACGACTATGGGCCTCTTCTAACAATCATGTTTTTAAAGAATTAAAAGAAATGCTAAATTTCCCAAGTTAGTGAAAATAAAGGTGTATTTTTTCCTATCCAAGATCAAGAACTGCCTCCCCCTTAAATCTATCTATATTGGAGTCTGTGGACTCCAGATGACTAAGAATCCCTGCTCTAAGTAGCTATTAAAATCCCCTAGACAAAGAGTTGAGGAAGGGAGGAAGATATTGAGTAAGAAGGGAGAATGACCTGGGGGTCAGTATACTACTTCGAACTGTGTGAAAAATTTTAATTCAGTGTACTTCAAAAGAGGAAAAATTGCTGAGTAAAGGAGGTAAAGAGAATATCTGGAAGTGACAGCAGGAAGCAAGAAGAATTCTGACTTCTCCTCCACAACCATTGCACCAAAAATATGAAACTAATGGAAATGAAAGCCAGAGATTCAGTATCAGGAAGGAAACCCAGTCTCAGTGAGGCCTAACAAGTTGGAGTATGAAAGAAAGAGGTCCTAGATGAAGAGAAGTTTTTCACCATGGAATGAGAATGCCAGAAGGCACAGTGGAAGGGGTAAGCATGGTTGCAATGGGACATTGGTAGGGAATGGTTGCTGGGGATGAGGATAACAGGAACAAAGGAGCAAAGGACAGTTTTCTCCTAAATGGGTCATGAATGATATGTAGGGAGAGAAACACGAAAAGCTTAAGAGGTAGCAGTAGGTGGCAAGTTAATAGAGAAGCTTCAGTCTCCAAGGGGTGTTGTAGACAAGCTTAGAGTCTGCTCCTTCGCCTGGGTGGAGGGAGGCAAGGTGATGGGGTGAAGGGGGTGTCAGGCAGACAAATGTCTATACACAAATGTGTAAAATAAGGGAAATGAGAATGGTAAGCTCGAGATCCTAATACAAGGGGGCAAATGTGATCTCACAGAAGTCACTAAGACTTGGTGGGAGGAGACCTATGACACTGGACTATACCTCATAGAAAAGGGATGGCAAAGGCATGGGGTGAGGGAGGGCAGAGTGGAATTGTATTGTATATGGAGAAGATACACTTATATGAGGAAATCCAGGGACCAGAGTTGGGGAGCGTGATGGGAAAGCATTTGGGTGATACTGAGTAGATGGTGATAAACAGAAGAAAATTATCATCAGAGTTTACTACAGGTCATCTGGACAGAAAAAGGAAATAGATCAGAAGCCTGGCAAAGAGTCATGATATAGCAGTGATGAGAGACTTCAATTATCCAGACATATGCTAGCACTCTCTCTCTCTCTCTCTCTTTCTCCCTCTCACAAAAGGAGAACATTTAATATTAAATTTCTTAACTAGCTTAAATGATAATTTCATCCTTCAAAAAGTGGGGAAAGAAATGAAAATAAATAGTCTAGATCTGACTCTCACCAATAAAGAAGAACCAGTTAATAGTATAGAAATAATGGAGAAGTGACCACTCCAGGTTGCACACAGTCTCATAGGCACTAACCTAGGTTTGGGAAGAACAGATTTCAAAGGGTTCAGAGAAGTGAATGGTAGGAGCCCATGGACTCAAATTCTCCATGGAAAGTCAGCCCAAGAAATATGAGAAGTTTTCAAGAATGAAATTCTTAAGGCAAAAAGAGAAGTGATTCTGATGAAAAGGAAAACTAGGAGTTGCTGAATCACTATCAGTGATGTCCGAAAGATAATTTAAAATGTTCTGTAGAACTAGACAAAAATAAATGTACTAACGTTCAAAACAAGGAAAAGAACAGTCTGCAAACTATAGACCAAACTTAGACTTGTACTCGTCAAGGCCGAATTCTGAGAAAATTCGAGAACATAATAGTAAAAGGGTGGTCATTGAACATCAAGAGAGGGGAGCAGTGATCACAAAAAGAGATCCCATGGCTTCCTCAAAACAGGAGCATTTATATAGCATGTTAAGATCTGCAAAGTACTATACATATGCTATTTCATATACAACCCTGTGAGGTAGGCACTATCTTTATCCACATTTTACAGATGAAGAAACTAAGTTACTTTTAGGCTAATAAAGGCCAAGTGACTTGTCCAGGGTCACATAGTAACTATCTGTGACAGGATTTGAACTCAGGTCTCCTTTACTCCAAGTACAATATCCTATCTGCTGAGCCATCTAGCCACTACTCTAAGAAGTGCTTGGTACACAGTAGGTGCTTAATAAATGTTTATTGATTAATTGATTGCTAGTAGACTTGTTCTGCATGGCTCAGTAAGTTTGCACTAAAAACAATAGATAGAACCTACCAAGAGGCAGATTTATGGAATGAGCTACTTTTCTTTTCTCACTCCTTCTGTGTTCTTGTGATTGGTAAGACCTGGTGCCCTCCTGATGCCATAGCTTCCCTGGCTCCCTGGTGGCACATTGACTCCTAGCTTCAGATTCACTGGTTGTGGTGAGACAGTTAAAATATTCCTAGCATTTCTTTGCCACTTCTCGGCTCTTCCTCTCCCACCATAATACTGGAATGTTTCCTCCTTTGAGGTTCACTCAATCCATATCCACTGGCCAGTGAAGATTCCTGTAACTGCTGTCTATTAATCTCCAGGATATTCCCCTTCTTTCCTCAATGAAGGCAGCGCCTAGCTCACAGTCTTTCTCTCCTCCACAATTCTGACCCTCATACCAGGGGACTTCAACACACATAATGATACTCCTTTTCAAACACCTTAACCTCAGAATTTCTCAACTTACTCATTTCCCACGACCTCAGCTACATCTAGTGATGGTCATAACCTTCGTCTTGCAATCACCTCCAAATGCACCACTGCCACCTTCATGTACTATCAAATTCCCTTATTTGATCATAATCTGTTGGCATTCCACCTCTCCCTTGAAATCCCTGACTCTCTTCTTCAATCTCACCATAACCTGCAATGCCCCAACCATCAGTTCTTTCCCAGGCCATCAACACTCATTTGCTCCACTCTCCTCTTTTCACCATCTTGACCCCTTAGTGAACCAATTCATCTCTCCACTGTCCTCTTCTCTGAAATTCTTTGCCTGATTAGATCACCAGTTTTGCATCACTAAGTCTCAGCCTTCCTTTACTCCTATTGTACACTGCCTTCACTCCTACTGATGGCTGCTGAACAAAGATGCAGAAAATCATGAAACCATACTGACTTGGGACACTACAACTTTACGTTACATAATTTCAACTGATTCACCTAACTGATATCCCACTTAACCACAGAATCAAACATAAGATTCTGTTTGACTTATAACGTTGTAGTGTTTCCAAACCTTTCCAGATAGCTAGCATTTATTAAGCACCTACTAAGTGTCAGGCACTGGGCTAAGTGCTTTACAATATTGTCTCATTTGATCCTCACAGCAACCCTGGGAAGTAGGTACTATTATTATCCCAATTTGCAGCTGAAGAAACGGAGGCAAACAGAGGTGAAGTGACTTGTCCAGGGTCACATAGCTAGTAAGTACCTGAGGCTGGATTTGAACTCAGGTCTTCCTGACTCCAGACCAAGTAGTCTATCCATTCCACCCCCTAACATCCCTCTTCAACCTCCCATGGATCCTCTCCCTGTCCCCTGCCCCTGCTCTCAGTTAAGAAAGTTGGCTCATATTTCACTGAAAACAATTGAGACCATTGCCCAAGAACTCCCTCTTCTTCACCCCTCATCTCACATCATAAAGATGCCTTTCCCCACTAACTCATCCTTCACTCCTGCTTCACATGAAGAGGTAACTCTTTGCCTTGCCAAGGCTAACCTCTTCATGTCCAGAAGTGATCCAACTCAATACTGTCTTCTCCAACAGGCTGTTTCCACTGCCATCCCTACTGTTTACTCTTCAATACCTCCCTATCTACTTGCTGCTTCCCTTCTACCTACAACCCTACCTATGTCTCCCCAATTCTCAAAAAAAATCTCCATTTGCCCTATCCATTCCTGATAACTATCATTCTACAGCTTTCCTCCTTTTCATGACTAAAATCCTTGAGAAGATCATCTCTAATCAGTGCCTCCACTTTCTTTCCTCTCGCTCCTTATTTAGCTCTCTGCAGCTTGGCTTGTGACCTCATCATTACCATATGTAATAGCCTTTTCTGCGGCATTTTACACTGTTGATCACTTTCTGCCCTTTGGTACTCTCTTTTCTCTAGGTTTTCTAGACACTGCACTGTCCAGGTTCTCCTCCTACTGTTCTGACTACTCCTTTTCAGCCTCTTTTACTGGCCATGCCCACTAATGGCCGGTGTCCCCCAAGGCTCTGTCCTGAACCCTCTTCTCTTCTCTTTCTATGCTATTAAATTCAATGATCTGATAAGCTATTTTCATCTCTAGGCAGAGTATTCTCAGATCTACTCATTCATGTCGAACCTTTCTCTTCACCAACAGTCTCTCATCTTCAACTTCTGATTGGACATCTGGAACTAGATGTCTCATAGACATTTTGAACTTAACATGTACAAAAGTGAACTCATTATCTTTCCCCAAACCCCCTTCTTCCTTTTTCTTTTTCTGGCATTCAGGCTCACAACCTAGGTGTCATCCTCAACTCCCCATTCTCTCTCACCTTCCTTATCCACTCAAATACCAACTCCTATGTATTCTACCTTTGTAACATTATTTATATACACCTATTTCTCTCTTCTGACACTACCACTACCCTGATGCATGTCCTCATCACCTCATGCCTGGAATATTCCAGTGTCCTGCTGGTTGATCTCCCTGCCCCAAGTCTCTCCCCACTCCAGACCATCCTACACTCAGCTGCCAAAGGGAACTCCTGAAAGTGCAGGTCTGACAATGACGCTCTCTACTCAATGGACTCTGGTTGCTCCCTATTACTTTCAGAATCAAACATAAGATTCTTTGTTTGACTTATAACACCCTTCAAACCTAGCCTCTTCTTATCTTTCCAGTCATCTTAACATCTTACCCCTTTCCATGTACTCTGTGATCCAATGATAGCAGCCTCCTTGCTGTTCCTTACACATGACACTCTGTCTCTCAACTCCATGTATTTTCATTGACTATGCCTTATGCCTGGAATTGTCTCCCTCCTTGTCTCCATCTTGTGGTTTCCTATAGGTTTCAGCTAACATCCCACCTTCCATAAGAAGGCTTTCTTGGTCCCCCTTAATGCTAGTACCCTTTCTTCTTTGATTATCTCCAAGTTCTCATGAGCATATCTTATTTGTACAACATTGCTTGCATGTTGTCTCCCTCATTAGACTGTGAACTCCCTGAGGCAAGGGTCTGGGTTTTTTTGAGTGGTGGGGGAAGGGAATCTTTGTTTGAATCTCTGGCACTTAGCACACAGTAGGTGTCTAATAAGTATCTCTTTATTTGACTTGACTTGGTGGATTCCTCCTTACTGGAGGACTTCAATCAAAAGCTTTCGAATCAGGCTCCAGCTTACTTTGCTAAGCTTATTACGTTATTTGCTTTGATGCTCTCTATATACCAGCCAAACTGCCCAGCTGACTGTTACTGTCTCTCATCTCCATATCTTTTCACAGGAGGCAGTCCCTCCTCAGCTGTGCCTCTTAGAATTCTTATCTTCTTGCAAAGCTCAACTCAAGTGGTATGTACCTCAGGAAGCAAATCCTGATTCTCTTCCCGTTTCACTTCAGTTTCTAGCGCTCTCCCTGCCAGAATTTTTTTTTTTACATTTTGTATTTAAAGTCTATTTTGATGCTATTTCCAAAATGCCCTCCCCAATAGAATGTGGGCTCATAGAGGGAAAGAACTAATTCATTTCTGTCTCTGTATTCCCAGCACAGTGCCTGGCACATATTAGGCACAGAAATGCTTATTGAATATGCAAATGATCTTTTGTTGGATATGCTGAAAAGGGAATCCTGACCTAATTTGAGTCTTTGAATTCCCTTCTGTGATTCTGTGAAATGATAATTTCACATTTAAAACACTTCGTTTAAATACCCCAAATATTTCAACAAATATTTTAAATTTTAAACAAGTATTTATATACTTTAAGTCCTCAATTCTTAAATGCCCTTTGGGTTCAGAGAAGAGGCTATTGAGTCAGTCCCAACAGAAAACAGGGAGAATCTATCCCTAGAAGTAGAGACAATCATCTGGGATCTCATGTCTAGTCTCAATAACTCCCTTCTCATCCTTTGATTCATTGGAAGCCTTAGTAGAGGTGGCAGCCTCTCTCACCTCCACCTTCTATAATCCTCAGCTTTGATTTCACAAGGATTCCCAAGCTGATTTATGAGGCCACTCTTAAAATCAATTGCTGCAAGGCAGCAGCTTTAGACAGGCTATGTCTAAGTTCCTTCAAAAAAAGCTCCCGTACATCTTGTCCTTGTACACCCTAGCTAGGACCTGAGACAGCAACTATACCCCAGAGCAATAAGGGTGGGAGCCACTCCCATTCTCAGACATGGAACTATGAAAAATGACCAGTCAACAATACCATCTGTGAATCTGAACAGCAAAAATGCCCTGAGACTTAGTATAATAGACAGAAATATAGTTCTTACTTTTAAGTGATTTTTAAGTAACTAACAAAACAAGAGATGTAAGTAGGCCAATTTTTACTTACCAATATACTCAGTAAATCAACTGCTTCTAAAATGATTTCTTGGTGATCAGGAATGATCACTCCTAGGTCCTCAAGTTCTTGATCTGTTATGCGTAGCAGCTGTTCTCCATTGACGTTTTCGCCCTCAAAGTTATCGATGTACTGTTGGACACAGTCATCAAGACCTGGGAAAGATATGAAAAGCCAGAAAAGGAAGTCAAAGAAAATAGGGATTGCACCTCCTAGGAAAAAACATCCATTTACTTGAACAAGCAGGAAAACAGCTTGTGCTGCTAATACAAAGCTGCCCTTTTCAGTATTGATGTTACATTTGCCCCATATCCTAACAGCCTACCTCAAAGTCAGCTTCCTTTGTTCCTTAGTTCAAAAAGACTGGGGATGGGAAGAACTCAAAAACTGATTTGTGGATGCCTCCACCAATGATTGGGAAATTAAACAGAGGTGATATAGGAATAAGTTTGATGTTTATAATTAATTGCAGAGGTATAGGCTGGGCATTAGACAAATGTTTAAAAGTATAAAAAATAGTAGTAATGAAAAATCTGCCTTCATTGTACATATACCATGGCTAAACTATATTAGCAAAGCTGATAGGCACCTTTCACCAGCAAGTCAGAATAGTAGGCTTGTGTTGTCACTTTTGGTCTAAATATAATGGTTTATTTTACTTAAGTATGGCATATAACATAGAGAAATAAATGTACTAAGTAAGTACTTTAATGTACTATACTAAGTGAAGAGGATCCAGAGACAAGCAAGCAACTCAGTCTCTGCTCTCAAGGAACTGACATTCAAATGGGGGTGAAGACAACCCATAAAGGAAAACTAGAAGGGAAGGAAAGTACCTGAGATGTTTGGAGATGGTGAGTAAATGCTGCATAGGCCTTGATCTGGGCTAGCTAAAGCAGCAGCAGCAACAACAACAAAAGCTCATCAATCAGAGCCTATGGTGGTTCAGATTTATGACAGAATACAATTTTTAGGTGAGGATGATGGCCCGAGGAGATGGGTGCCTTGGAGATCAATCCAAGGCAGGGAAGTTTTACCTCAAATAAGTCACACTAGGGAAGCGCACTGAAGGACAAGAATTTGGAATAGTTTTTCTTTTGGGTTCCTGACTGAGAACTCCTTTCCATTCCCCATCCCATTCTTCAGATAAGCAGCAACAACATTCAGACTGAAGCAAAGCTGAAGTGTCCTCCCTCTCAATTTGCAGTTTTTCTGGTTCATTATTTCCCTTCGATAGGGGAGATAAGTAAGAATTCTGGTTTAAGGGAGCTTGTGCCAGACTACTTGGAGAAGCAAAAGTAGACAAGAGATGATGAACAATGTCAACAGGGTACTGGGACATCTTTGCTTGCTTTTGTCAACAAAAATGTGAACGCAAATTTGCCGGCATAATCTGCCTAGATAATTTACGGTACACTTTCTATTTTTCATGACAATAACTGGGCATCATTCCACTTTCCACACATGATAATTTTTATACACTTCAGAATTTGCTCAGTGACTCCCCTTGAAATGCTGATGCCTTATCTAAAGCCATTTTAACCAGCCTCAATTCTTCATATATGTTTAGAGAATGAGTCATAAAAGAAATACACAATGTAATTTATTGAAGCTAAATGTCTTGAACGTTTCATGCACCCCAGGTTCCAACACTGTTTTAAAAACTGCAGCAGGTACTGACACAAGAATATGATCCATCACCACCCAAACAGCAGGAATTGGGTTGTATAGAAAGTTAATAAAAGCATGCAAGACATGCCTCAGCTACAGAGCTACCAAATGTCATTTAACTTTAGAAGTCCTTCCATGGAAAGGAATCAGGGGAAAGGTGAGGAAAGAGGGGAGGAATAGGAGGAAGGAGAGGAAAGAAGGAAGCAATCTTCCCTCTAAGAAAAAAAGGACTCAAATGTGACAAAGCCTGTGAACTCAGCAGCAAATACCCAGCAGGTACCCAAAAGCAACAAGAATACCATAGTATTACAGCCTTTGCCTTCATTCCTAGATGCCACTTTTGAACTGTTAATGCTCTAATATTGAGCAAGCTGCACTGAAAAAGGGATTCCTGGCTAGAAGTCTGAAAGTACTGTTAATCAGACCTCGTCATTTCTTTAAAGTGAAGGCTGGGCAGACTAAATGGGGGTGATGAATCAAGTCCACAGCAAATATCCCCAGAGATGTTCAGCAGGGCTAAGAATTGATTAGAATTCAGTAGTCCATTAATCAGCATGTTCTTATAAAATTAAAGCATCAATTAAAGGCAGAAAAATCATTCTCATGATCTGGCACACAAACTTCCAGCTTTTTCTGCCATCTGTATTTTGATAGATTTTCTAGCAGAAAGAGTTGTGATGCTCAAATGACTGCCATATTGCAGTGTGATTGAACACAGAGCCATTGACCTGAACATATTAACTATATTATTAATGTCTGCAGGTTTCCAGCTGATTTCTATAGCATATGAATAGACACAGATGTTGTCACTCTACTTCCCATCACTTGTTCCATCCAAATTCCCCCATAGTTTCTGCAAGTTGTGGGACCAGCTTTTGTGAGACACGGATCAGCTCATTTTTCAGCACCTTCTTCAAAGATGTTGGGCAACAGCTTGGATATTTACTGTTATATCCTCAATTAATATGTGTGAACTTTAAAGTGATACAATAGGGTGAGGCTATATTCTTTAAGAATAAATACAGAGCAGAGATTTCTTTTAAGAAATCTACCATCATAGCAGATTGGAAATGACCAACAAGACTCCAAGGAATCCTATTGTCTTGCAATCCATTAAATGTGCATGTTTCCTGCAACCATGCAACTGAGAGAGTGTGCACCTGGAAATGGCTGACTAAAGTGTGAGTGCTCACTCAAACAAACCATCTATTTGAGGGGGAAGCCATTGGGATATGGAAGACAGAGTGGATGGAAATGGCTTGGGCCTCCATTTCCTCATCTGTAAAAGAAGGAATTTGGACTAAATTAACTCTAAAGTCCTCTGCCACAATACATTCTTGGAGTTATAATCCAGAAAGTACCAGATTTAGTGTCAAAAAGAAGTAGGTTCAAATCTAACCTCCACATTTACTATCTGTATGGCTATGGACAATAAAGCTTTCCCTGCAGCACCTACCAGAGAGGGAAGGGATTGTGTTTCCCACTTCCTTGTATCCCTGTCAGCACTTAGTGTAAAGACATATATATAGTAGGGGCTGAATAAGGAAATGGTTTATTTCCTCTGTTACAAGGAATGCCTAGTAAGGAGGGTGAGGAAAGGATGGTGGTGTTCAGAAAACAAGATAAGGTAGAAATAAATACTGTAAAAAACTAAGAGGATAAACCAACAGCTCAAAGCATTTTAATTTTTCTGAACTCAAAATGTCAGATAATATTCAAGCAATCAACTAGGAAGTTAGGTTTATTTGTTTGCATTATATATACCCTAGGCATGGAAGTATGTATGTATGCCTAGGTCCACAATTGAAAGAGAAGATTCAAAAGCTAAAAAGGAAAACTCTCAAATTAATTTTAAAGGCCCTTGATCAGTTGAATTTCATCAAACAAATGACTTTTAGCATTTGTACTGAGAGTGTGGTTCAGAGTATCTCAGAAAAACCCAAAGTTATGGAGCCTGATCAGAGCAGAAAACTGCAAACTCCCAGTCTGCAGATAGTTAAGAATTTGCAAACTTTCATATGAATCAACTAAGAAACTCTAACTTGGATTGGATGTTGCAGAACAAAGGCAAGATGACAGTAAGTAAATCCAAAGTATTTTCATTTGAAAATACAGTAGTCAGACTGTGGAAATTAACTAATCTGAGGAAAAACGTATGACAGGACTTATGTCAGAGCATTGTACTAGAATGAAAATGTCTTCTATCCAAATGACAAGGTACTGTTTGGGGGTGACTCTGAATTAAAGAGAAAGCAACTGTCAAGGTTCCCTTTTAAAAGATTGCAGTAGAACATTGAACACAAAATAACACATAATCCAAATCACATTTATTCTTACCATTGGAAAATTTTTCTATAGCAGCAGATTTGCCTTTCTAATTCTGTAGTAAGTTAATATTAAAATTAGTCTATGTTGTGAATATATACCACTTGACAGGGGCCCTAGCCTGGTTTGCTTTAAAAAGTTGCCATGAATAGTCCATAAAATAGTCTACGTAGAGATAACTGAGAGTTGACTTACGTACAATATTAAATGTCACTGGTAAAAATTGAAGATAAGATCCAATGTTACTGCAAGTCTGATTTCTATACCTCTGTTAATGCCATAGTAGAGAGAACATTTTTACAAAAAAGAGGGTTGGGAAGCAAGGGATGAGTTTACCGAAGATGACTATGAACTCTCTAGCTGACATTACATAAAAACCATCTAAAAGGAGTCTACAAGATAGCATCACCTCCCTCACCACTATCCCCCAAATATACACCTGGGTTTGCTCTGGTTCTTCTTAAGGAGAAGGGAAATGGGGGCATCTGATTGGTACCTATGTGTCTTCAGCATATCATATAACCTGAGTAGATTGATTCACCCTCCTCCCCAAGACCCGGCTACATTTTTAAAGGTTTATCTTACTTTTAAATGGATAAAGGGTGGCCCTGTCAAAAAATCAGGGAACATGTTACTAGTTCTTCCAGCCCCATGTGGCTATGGTTCTAAGTGTTTCTCCATTGAATGACAAAAGGAAAAAAAACTCACTTAGCTATTCCTCTGCAATGATTTGCCTGGAAGAGTTGCTTGCTGTATAATAATATATGGTTATTACTTTGAGAGCATAGAAGCTCCAGCTTCAGTGAGTCAGACCTGGGTCAGTTTGTTGGAATTTTCCACTCTGCCAGGTGTAGGCTCTAAACAAGATTGGCAGGAACATAACTTTGGCCTGCCTCGCAAAAAATTGGTTCAAAAAATGGAGGATATGTATTTCAAAATAAATAGTCAATGCTAGCCAAAGGATTTAAAAACAATGTTTGTTTGAAAAACGAATCACCAAATAACCTCTCCCCTCACCTAACAAAGGCATGATTTCCTAAGGCTAAGTTCCATTATACATTTCACAAGATCTGTGAAAATCTGGACACTTTCATCCACAGCACTGAGACAAATACAGATCTGCAAAAGGCTGTCACCTAGAGATACAGCCATTTAGCAGTGACTGACCACCTTGGTCATTTCTCACACAGAAACTGAAAAGTGATCACTGTATACTTTGTCTCACACTCAATCCTAGGAAGGCTTCAGTAGCTCCTGACTACACAGCTATTAAGGGATGGGAGTACTATCTATCTATCTATCTATCTATCTATCTATCTATCTATCATACACACTTATGTGTGTATATATACATACATATTATATATACATACATATATACATATGTGTGTGTGCGTGTGTGTGTGTATGAAGGAGAGCCTTACAGGAGCATAAGATTTAGAACTGTAAGGAACCTTAGAAATCATATAGGTCAACCCTTTCCTTTTACAAAAGAAGAAACTGAGGGATTAAGTGACTTGCCACAGGTCACACAGGTAATAATAGGACCAGAATTCACACCCTCACTTCCTTAGAACTTCTTTCCAATATACCAAATCTGGGTCAATCCCAAGGGCCTCCAGGAGAATGGGCTCATTTTCAGCACTGGCCTTATAGGCTCCAGGCCATTCCGGGGGAAAGTGTTCCTGGGAAAGCCCCATCAATCTGATCTATTCCTCTGGGGCTCTCCTATAACAGGATCTAAATGAAACTTAGAGCTAAGACTATACAGATTAGTGTAATAATCTCAATTTATAATCAGGATCATTTGGGTGTGAATCCTAGCTCTTACTACCCTTATGACCTAGTGACCTTGGGCAAGTCATTTAACTTCTCCAAGCCTCAGTATTTGTAAATTGAAGATCCTACATGCATTACCTCATAGTTTGTCTGGGACTCAAATGAGATACAGAATATGTATGTATATACATACATATATATATGTGTGCGTGTGTATTATATATACACATATACATACATACATGATATAATTTTGGATAGATAGATAGATATGTCTGCCATTATCATTATTACTACAACTCCTCTTCCCTCCAGGGCAGCTCCAGGATTTATCATGTACAAGATGGCCTTCCAAGTTTTCCCCCTCCCCTTTCTACAGCCCTCTCTGGTCTCTTAGGCCTACCGTCCCTACCTGCCATGCTGTCCTCTGGCTGACCAGAACTCTACTCTCCCCTCAGTCTCCAAAATTCCTATGCTATCCCCATCCCTACCCCCATCACAACTTCAGTTTCCCCAGTAGAAAATTCCATCTAGGTAACAGGCAGAAAAACCAATACCCAGTTGTTGTGAGTGACTAGTAAGCCTCATTGTACCTACCCTCTGCAGTATTTGCATCTTTACCATAGCTAAGGGTGAAGGATGATAAATCAAAGAAATGGGTACTAATGGGCAGAATGTCAAGTAATGAAGAAATATTTTGAGGCAGAGGACCCTCTCCTGGGTCCCTTCAAGCCCATTGCCAAGGTACTCCCTTTGCTTTCCCTGTCTCAGTCCTGCTCCAATCCCCAGATATTCCAAAGTCCCGCCCCCCCACCCCCAGTTAGGCTGGGAGGCAAGTACCACAGCACTACTGGAAAAAACACACCAAAAAGGAAATGGTGAATATCTGATCATTTTTCAGACAGACTGCCAGCTCTGACATCTCTGTTATCCCTGCCTGTGGTTACTAAAACAAATACTAATTTTATTCCAGTCTCCCAGGCAAAAAGCAGACTGCTGAGAGCCTTTCAAATAGCATTTCATGCACTGATTCCTTCGTCAGAAACTAAATTCATTGTAACTGATGAAAGAGAATTTCTTTGCTCTTACTATCTTCTCTAGCTGCTGTTCAATACCAGCTTCTCCAGGTGTATGACTGCTTGTCTAACGAGGCAAGGGGCTAGTTTGGTGTGCGTCAGCTGGTTATGTGATGCTCCACCTTCCCAGACTGGCCCTCCTAGCCCTAGTCAAAGGGCACAGCTTGTGGCCCCACTAAGGAGGGGGTCCAGCTGAGAAAGGGCGTGTGGCTCAGGATAAATCTATTACTATTACTGGAAAGACAGCTCAAAGCAGCAAGACCTATTGGGGGAAGGTAGAGGAAGGCAATGGGTATTGGCATTACATGAAGGACAGGATTATAATTGTCTGCAAAAGATTAGTCCCACATTGATCATTAGAAACAAATGAAGACCAATGAGGTATGAGGCAGTTTCATTTTTAAAATAAGGTTCAACTGCCTTGAAGGAAGTTTAGCACATATAGTAAATAAAACTCAATATACAAAACATAGGCAGAAAGTATATTTTTCTGAACTTTTTTTAAGCACAGAGTTAATAGGTTAATAAACTAGGGAGGAGACCACCAAAGTTTGGCTTCCTGTCTAAAAGGCACCAAATTACCTGGATTTTTTGAGGTTTCCCTATTGGGTAGAAATTTTGCAGTCACAGAGATTCTCTCATTTCAAGTTCTCTACTGTGAACCAGCAAGGTCTCCCATATACAATTGCCTACATCCCTTGGAGCCTCCCTTATCTTTCTTCACTTAAAATGAAGTCATTCCAGAATGGCCACATAGGAGATATTTTTTCCCCAAAATCCTTTACCCATGTGACCGAGGTCAAATCAACTCTTGACCAAAGAATTCAATCTATTTAATTCCCAAGGAAACACTGGGAAATGCCACCTACAACAACACAGTTGGTATCTGAGAACCAGCCACTAGAAGAGCATAGTTGATTGGACACAATGTATTTGTCTTTTCTGTACAATTCCCATGATTGAATGGATGTCACTTAGTATTTCTCCTTAATAATTCATCTATTCTACTATCTCAGCATAAATAACTTTGAAAGAAAGCCACCTCTCCACCCAAAAAGAAATCATGACCTATTCTCTGCAACTGTGATTATAGCCTCAAGTTGGAGCCACCAAAAAGAAAGATAGTTAAAATAATCTGAGAGAAGATGCTCTTTTCTCAGCAAATTGTGTGTCAACCACAGTAAATGAGCTGACCAAGGGAAAACTCAAACTTCCCACTTGCCACTTCCGTGGAAGTGTTTATGATTCAGTCTCTGGGAAGCTACTGTAGGGGTGTGCTAGAGAAAGCTTGAATCAGCTTGCCAGAGCTGATTGTTAAATTTTAAGTGGCAAAAGCTACAAATCAGGGCTTGATTTATTATTGTTTTGATTGTCTAGATTTAAGAAAGTAATGGAGAAAATGTTTGTATTGTAAATTAAACTTAAGTGTGCTATGGATGTATTTTTCTCCCAGGAGTCAGTTAAACATTTACCAGCACAACACTTTGGAGAGAAGAACCTGTCCTCAATTATTGCCACAGAGATGCTTAGCTTAATTTTACCTAGCCAGCCGGTCCTCACACACTCTTCTCTTCCTAAAAAACTAAATAGCCTACTAAAGATTACAAGGTTAATAAAGGTGCACCCTTGAGCTTCTCAAAAACAAAGCGATATGCAAAATTCAACAAACTCTTGTGCCATTTAGGGTTTCATTCTTCAAGGTATAAACTCAAACTGAGCTTTCCATTGCTCCACAGGGGCTGGAACTAAATGGAAAAGACCTGTCTAGGTGTGGGATGTAAAGCAACATCCAACTCATTTCATCGTTTTAAAGTTTAATTTACAAAATGTGTATCTGGTTTTATTTTTAAATGTACATTATCACCTCAAGGCATTTGTAAATTTAGAGGTGGAAGGTATACAAAACTTCTACAAGATGATGTAAATGGGGGAGACAGTGAATTTCAACAGGGCAAAGACCATTTTTATTTTGGTTTTTGTCTACTCTTTGCCTATCATATACAGCCTGGTACATGGCAGGAGCTTAAAAAAACCTTAGCTGAATTGAACTGAACTGAATCCCCAGAAACCATAGACTCTATGCAATACTCTATCACATAAAGTGAGCAAGGAAATACACTTTGATTCAATTCCACCAACCTTTATTAAATACCTACTATTTTTACATCACTGTACTACATGATTTTGAAAAAGACAGGCTACCTTCAAGAAGCTTAAATTGTACCGGAGAGCATGTCATATACACAGCTAAGCACAATACAAGGCAGAGGACAAAGGAGAGACAGGGTCAAAATCTTCCAGGAAAATCTGAGGAGGAAGAAAATGCTTTCAGAAGGGTGGTAAGCAGGACCAGAGAAGGTTTCAAAAATCACTTCATGTAGGCAGGTGAGTTAACTTTGAGCAAGTCACTTTGATATATGGAAGGAATTGAACTAGATGACCCTTAGGCTCTCTATCAATTCTCATAGTCTATGAAAATAATCAACAGTAATGGGAAGGCCCTCCAAGGGTGGCAGAAAGGGATCCTGGGTATTCCCCTCTCTTAGTATCCTCCTTAATACCTGCCTCTTCCCTGTGTTTTTTTCAGCGAGTTCCCACTGAGGGTTTAGATGACAGTTATTCTAGACGATTGGTGAGCAAGCAGGTAAGAAAAATAAAAAAGTCAATGGGCTGCGAAATTCATTCTTAATGTCCCTGCAGTGGCCTGGCACACTCCTATCATTGAGATTTCAGGAACTATATCTTCTTTGTTTAATAGAGGAGTAAGTTGAAAATGTTTCCCAAAAATGGTATTTCAATTTTTCTAATAATTTTTCTAACATAACAATTTTTCTAACACATACTGCCTAAGCAGTGGTCTTGTTAGTTTTCATAAATAGCTTCCATTTTTGTAATTACATGTCCATTTGTGATTACATCTGCTATTTATTGTTATACTCATTAAATGGGGGGTTTAATGGAGAAAATATAGCGTAATATTGCCATTGAATTGTCTTGCTGTTTTGTTCCATTATATTTATTTAATGTGCATGTAAAAGTGTATATTGTGCTTACTGAACAGCTAAGATATACATATGTGAGAATGGGTCTTATGACAGTAGCAGAATAAAGATATTTGCTTTCTCTGGGGATTGTCTATAGAAAAAAATGTAAGTTGGGGAGATCTTAGAATACAGTTGCAGCTATAATAGAAGTCTGGAAAGTCTAAATTAAATAAGTAATTTAGCAATGGCTAGTTGGTTGCAAGAAAGAAATATATTTTAAATGTCCATACAGAGAAATTCTATGTATGAAACACAGTAAGTTCCTGGGGTTTAAACTGTCCCCTAGTTGATGATAAGCCAGGATCCTTGGGTAAAATGCATTATTCAGGTTTAGGCTATACAAGGCAACTCTTCAGAGAATTAGGTATTTATGCTGCCAAAAAAAAACCACCCAACTCTATTTAATTCCCTGATGGCATGGAAAAATCTGAGCAATTTGAAAATGTTTCAAACTTGAGATGAGAGAGAAGGAGGATCCCTGAAGGAGTTCTACTTGGTGAGCTCAAAGATAACTCTTGAGAAGTAGCTACAAATAGCTTTTGGCATCCTAGCCTACCTCAAAATAAACATCATGGATTAGAAATCATTGATTAATAACATGGTGTTGTTTAAATTAATGATAAAATCAACAAAGATAACAAAAACACATGATTATTAAAAGATGCTGAAAAATATTTTACAAAATTCAGCACTCATTTCTGTTTAAAAAAACTAAACTAAAATCATAGGCATGGAAGGGACCTTCTTTTATATAATCAAAAATTACAAACTGAAACCAGGAACCAGAATTGTTTTCAAGGAAAGATACTAGAAGTCTATTTATTATAAATAGGAGTAAAGCAATAATACTCATTTTCCCTGTCATGTGACATAGTTCTAGATATGCTAGCTGTAGTAATAAGATTAGTAAGCAAAATAAAGGAATAAACTTTTAAAAGCCCAAACTATCCCAATTTATAGATGACATGATGAGGTACTTAGAAACCCTAGGAAATCAGTGAAGAAACTAATAAAGACAATATCTATAGTGATGTAGCAGGATCTAAAATAAACCCACAAAATCATCAGTGTTTCCACAGAGTACTAAGATAAACCATGATGAGACAAGAGGAATTACATTGAGAATAACAAAATGTATATACTATCTGGGAGACACACATGATTTATACAAATACATATAAATACAATTACAAATAGAAATAAAGGGAGATTTAAATAAAATATATATTCATTGTTCATGGTTGGGCCATTCCAAAATAATACAGATGAAAATACTGCCTAAATTAATATAAATGTTTAGTACCATGAGAGGCAGGATGGCATAGTGACTCCGAGCAAGTCATTTAACCTCTCAGTGCTCTAGGCAATTCTCTAAAATGATCTGCATTTGTAGGGTTAGTTTCATTCTTTGAGAGTTTCCTATACCAATGAAATTACAGGTCAAATACCTAGTCTATTTAGTACTATGCCAATCAGATTACTGAAGGGATTCTTTTTAGAACTAGGCAAAATAACAACAAAAGCATTTGGAAGAACACAAGGTCTAGAATCTCAAGGAAAATAATGAGTAAGAATGAAGTAAGAATGAAGCTGGGCATGGTAGCACACACTTGTAATCCTCGCTACCGGGGAGGTGGAGATTGCTTGAATTCAGGAATTCTGAGCTGCAATAAGCTAAGCTGATTGAGTGTTTGTACTTAGTCTGAGACCAATGCAGTGAGTCCTTGGGAGTGGGGTGGTAGGGGGGTGGTGGTGGTATGTGCATGAGGCTCCCTAAAGAAGGGCAGAAACAGAGCAGGTCAAAGCTCCTATGCCAATCAGTAGTGGGACTGATCCTGTGACCAAAATTTTGTTCAAATATTGAAATTCAGCAGGACAAAATCTCAGCACTACTACTGATTCCACCTCAATAAATTCCAGCGGCTCCTTATTGGGCAGCTAGGTGGTACAGAGGATAGAGTGCAGCGCCTCTACTCAAATCCAGCCTCAGATACTTCCTAGCTGTGTGAAGTCACTTCATCCTGGGCAAGTCACCTCACCCTGTTTGCCTCAGTTTCCTCATCTGAAAATGGGCTGGATCTTTGCTAAGAAAATCCTAAATGGGGTCATGAAGAATTTGACATGTCTGAAAAATAAACAAACAAACAAAAAAAACAACTGGCTCCTTATTACTGTTGCGATCCAATAAAAAGTCCTCTGACATTTCAATCCCTTCATAACCTGGCCCCTTCCTCTTTTTCCAGTCTTCTTACACTTTACTCCTCTTTATGTACCTTAGGATCCAGCCACACTGCTATTCCTTACCAAACAGAGGACTTTTTTATACTGACTCTCCATCCTTCTATGCTCTCCTGACTCACTCCAAAGAGAGCAAAGATAGAGGGAAAGGACCTATGCATGCCAAAACACCTCTGGTAGCACTTTTTCTTGTAGCAGAGAATTGGAAACAAAATTGTGGTCTATCATTTGGGAAATAAATGAGCAAATTAGTGTATGTAAAGGTAATATAGGCTATTGCTGAGCCATAAAAAATGAAAAAGATTTCAAAGAACCTTGGGAAGACTTATATGAACTGATGTTGAGTGAAGTGAGCAGAACAAGGAAAACAATTTATACAAGAACTATAACACTATTTAAAAAAAACTACTTTGAAAGACTTAAATTCTTATCGAAGTAATGATCAACTATAATTTCAAAGGACCAGTGCTGAAACATACTACTAACCTCCTGAGAGAAACATGATACACTGGCTGTGCAGAATGGATCAGAATTTTTGGATATGACCAATGTGTGAATTTGTTTTACTTGTTATACTGGAGATATTTTTTAATTTGGGAAGAGGTTTAAGGAGAAGGGGGTCATTGATAATGATGCCAAAAATAGAAAAGATAATAGAAAAGATGATCATTGAAACATTCTTTAAAAATGTACAGAAGACAAAAGAATGAATTTCAGAGAGAGATACAGATAATCAAGACAGCTTTGAAACTAACATGTTAAATTTACTATGTACTTCTTAAAAGCCAAGTTGTATGTGATGGAGATTTACAGTTTGATATATAATCCTCTTTTGCTGTTCTTTGCGTATGAGTATTTCTGTGTTTGTTGTGCTTGTCAACAATTCATAACAAATATAAATGTGTATGCATATATAATACACACATACAAACATACACACATATACATTATGCACACACACACATATATAAACATACATATAGTCAGCCCATCTATTGAGAGATTGATAGAGTATAGAACCAATAAGGCATCCAGACTTATTTAACATATGAAAAATTTTAGTTCTCTCTCCCTATAGAAAGAACTGAGAAGTCAGAACCTCCATCTCCCAGGAGCCTTTACAACATCCATCAAAGGTCAGGGGCTTGTACAGCTTCTTCACACATATCTCACAATTTTTTTTCAACAACTCAAAAAAACCTTAAGGAACTTGGAAAAACACTATCGGCCTGAGCCTATCAATGTGGAAGATAGTAATTGTTCACAGTATGGGGGTGAGTTAGAGTAGTTACTTACGTCAGTCTGCAGGGTGTTATTCAGGGCACTTGAGCAGCACTTTGCGTCTGAAACCAAGTGAGTTTTTGTCGACTAGAGCTTGCAATATGAAAGTGCCACTATAGACATTAGCTCTGTAATTAGCCACTTACACTACTGATTTCTCCCTCTGCCATCTGTCACTATGGAATATAGGCACTTTGCAAGAAAATTGTTGGGTATGTTTGTCTGAAGTGGGTCATGGAGCATTGAGAAACCCATCAGGATGCTCTCGATACTGTGACCAATCCACAAAGTAACAAGACATGAAATGCTCCATTATTCCAGTTTCAATGACGTAGTAGGTAAGTTTATCTCAAGAGTTCCATCAATAGGATGTACAGAAGCACATATGGACTAGACTCCACAAAATTCTCATGATTCATTATACTTAATAATTTAGATAACCTAAACTCTGCTATACCTTGCAGAATCTGTAACAGAGTGGGGGGTGGGGATGGGGAGAACAAAACCACACCTCTCCCCCTAAGTCATTCCCAGTGCAGACACCAGAGCATTTCTGTCTGTCTGTTTATCCTCTCAACAGCTTTGCTTTAGGGTCAACTCCAACACACAGGATTAAGGTAAGATGGCAAATACCACAAGCCCATTTTATCCAACAATCCTGCCCCTCTCTCTGACCATGTTACCAAGGAACAAATATGACAATTGGAGTTTTGCCTCCTTTCATTTTCCTGGCTATCCTTAATGCCTAGAATATTCTATCTCTTCCACCTCTTCACTTCCCTGGCCTCCATTAAGATGCAGCAAAAGGGTCCCCTTTTTCAGGGGGCTTTTCTCTGTCTCCCTAGCAGCTAGTGCTTCCTCTATAGATTACCTCCCATCTACTCTGCAAATATCTTGGGTATGAGGAAATTGAGGGAACTGAGGGGATTAGAACAGCAAGTGGTAGAAGGAATTGAGTGAATACAGACTCCATCTTGTGACTCCATTCTGGAGCTGGCTCAGTTCCCTTTATATTCAATTGTGGATTCTGTGCAATTTCCGTAATGTGAGTAAACTTTATTTAATTGTGAGAATTGGGAGAAAACTTTATTGCACTGTTTGAACCCAGCCCTTTGTGGCTGGGAAACTGGACCACCTCTGCCTGCTGCTTAGAGACCCTTAACCAAGGATCTAGGTTATGCTGAGCAGAAACCCAGTCAGATTCAAAGATCGATTCAAGGAGTTTTCTTCCAATTGTACATCTCAAGCAACCCACATGTCTTATCTGAAAACTGGCCCCATACTGATCAATTAGTGATTGTTTCCATGTTCCTTTGATTGTTAACAGACATTTGGGGGGAGTGGGACACCGGTTTTTTCTGAATTCAGGGAAGTACACCTGTTTGCTCTCCCCCTCCCAACTTGGAAAGTCCCTAATCTTTCATCCAATTAGAAATTAGGTTATCTAATGTATTATTTCCTTTTAATCAATTGACCTTATTTGATTAATTGTTTTGATGTATAAAAATCTGTCTCCCCCTGCATTCAGGGTTCAGGCCTAAGTTGAGGTGATCTGGTCCCACTTTCTTAGGCAACTGCCATGCATTGCTTAATAGACTGAAATGCTTGGAAGCTCAAACTTTTGTTTCCTCAGTCATTTCATCCTTGACTCACCACACAAGTACCTAGTAGGATAGTCTCCCCCATTAGAATGTAAGCACCTTAAGGGCAAGAATTATTTTGTTTGCATCCCACATGCTTAGCATAGTGCCTGGTACACAGCGAGTACTTCATAAATGCTCGTTGACTGCCTAACTAAAGAACCTAGCAGCCTATTCCTTAGTGGCCCTTCGGAATGGAGCCCCTCTCCCCTGCATATGGTTATTTATTTCCACAATTAACAAAGAGCATTCTGTTCTCACTGCTCCTGTATACAACTCCCTGGGCTCCAGTCAAACTGATCTGCACATTATCCCCTGAAAACACATTGTCCTTTCCTACCTCTTCTCCCTTGGCATAGACCCAGTCCTCTTCTCCACCTCATAATGCACTCCTCCCATGCTTTCCATAGAAATAAATATTCATTCTTTAAGAACAAGCTCATTTCTCTCCTCCAAGAACCTTTTAGCACTCAATTCCAAAGGGATTTCACCCTTCTCTGCAGTATAGTTCCTCACATGTAGTAGGTGCTTAATGTTTGTTGAATTCAATTTGTTGACTTGGATGTACCATTTACTGTCTATAACACTCATTCATTAGATACTGTCTTATATTATTAATCAATAATTAATTCTGTTTTCATCAAGGTTTGTCTTCCCTCCCATACTATGTTGTGAAGTTCTTATATTTTCTTTATATTCCCATAGAGTTCCTCATACAGAGCTTATGCTCAATAAGTATTGATGAGGGACTCAAAATTTAAATGGCTGCCACAAACCTGAATAACTGAGAAGTGAAATAGTCATTCCCTGAATAATGAAAAAGTGAATCTACACCATTTCATTGCTTTGCAGCTTTTAAAAAAATTATATCTTCACAATGTTTTTTTTTCCTGAGCCAAGAAAATTTCGTCTTATCTAATCTAGGGTTTAAGTCTCATCTATGCTGAATGACTCTTCTGAACTAAGCACTGTAAACCTTTCCAGCTCCATGGAGGATAGATTATGCTCTCTACCATTCATCTTTGTCAGTAGTGCATGAACAGCAATTCTTTTACAGCTAATATGAACCTATAACTTTTTAGCATTAGAAGATACACAAGAATCTTAAAATAAAAATGTACCAAAGCAATGTCTAAACATTTTAAATGTACAATATCCCTGAAAGACAACCAAAAGAGAAACCAATGAGAAATTAGAAGCCATCCAATTCAAAATCTAGATTTTTCATTTTGTAAAACTTGTTCCATTCAGATGTCCATGATCTCCACCATTAAACCAATGTGCAAAATTTAACCAGAAAATATGATCACCAACTTCTAGCATGAGGTGACAAGATTGAATATTTCTTCCAGCAACACTAAGTGCTCTACAGGAAAAATCCCATTACAACTAACTCTAAGGACTGCCAGATTGTTTTGTTCTGTCAAATTTTGTTCTGTGACATTTTGCTTAAAATTGAGGGCGGGGAGGGTCCTGCATATTTTGTTATATTGAGTTTTCGCTGTAACAAAACTATTTATGAAGACCTGAAGAAATTGCATCTCAAAAAGGCAATTTGAAAATTGCAGGAAGCTCTAAGGCCTGCTGAGAAATTCTATACAATTTGTCCTCCTCTCCTTAAAAAAAAATAAAATGACTGAATGAGTTTTCTCAAATTGAATTTAAAAAGAGTACATTAAGTCCAGAGCACAGTTCTTTTCTTCCCCCACTAAGTTTCAGCAGGGCTTTCTGATAGAAGCATTAATGTATGTGTACTCTGGCTAGATAATACCAGAAACGATTACTACACAACTGTTTTGCTATAATTACTACTGCAAATTCAACAGAATTAAACATGAAAATGAGGTGACAGTAGACTCTAGATCAGAAGGGAGGTTATTTGTTCTCCTTCACAAAGACCTTCCTCAAAAAGTAGACAGCCTCCTTTTGAGAAGTAAAGGCCAGCTATAAATGCCACATTCAACAATAAAGAACCTCTGTCTAGTTGGTTGTACTAAATATGCCTTGATGCCAGGTACAATCTATGATCGAAAAGCAAAATCCGCTGTTTTTATGACTCATACTGTTCTGTAATAGCTCCCTGGGGCCTGGTTTGGAAGACATTTACTTAATGGTGCAAACAGCATGGCAACTGACAATGGAACAATACAGATATTCTCTGTCATAAACCTAGACTGTCTCATAATATGACAAGTAGTAAACAAAAAAGGTGGGATCACGGCTGGGTGATTCAGTGCATTAGCCTTTCACCCTGTGAATTAATGCATCAGTCCAGCTTCCGGGATATGCAAATTGGGCCATATGCTTAGTGTTTTAACAGCAAAGTATTTGGCCACTAGAAAGAGTGACTTAGAATATTATGGAAATCATTTTAGTTCCAAATGAATGTCTCACTAAAACGTAGACAGAGAAGCTCTTGTGTATGCATGCCACCCCTACTCTAAATTTTCTGTTTTATTGGAACTTCCTGGTTTTGATAACTTTCTTCTTGGTGGCCATCCTTCTCAGGTAGTAATCTGAACCATTACATATATAGTCACTCCCCCCAAAACAAAAAACTTAACTTGTACAAGTCCCTTAAGAACAGACACACCTGGAAGGAGACAGCCATCTTTATCCTCTTTTGTGCATTCATATAGTGACTGGCATGGGAAAATATATAATTCAGTAACTTCCCCACCACTTCCTTTCTTCCCTCATGGAAGACTCTAAAGACTTCGCTCCTTACTTCTCTTCCTCTTTCACAGTTTGCAAGTCATTTAATTGCACCTCCAGCACTCTGACAATCTCTTCCTCACATATCTTCTTGAACCTACCTCCTCCTTCCCCCTTCTTTTCCAATGCTTACCAGTTACACCAGGAAAACTCCTTCCCCTTCTCTCTCTTCATTCCATTTGCAGTCATAAAATAATCTAATCATAGCTGCTAAGCATGAATAGCGCTAGCCACAGACCTGGGTCAAATAAATCAATCAACAAGCATTTATTAGGTGCTAGGCTCTGAGGAAGCAAAGACCAAAACTTTTTCAAGGTCACACAGCTAGTTGGTGACAGATCTGGAACTTGACTCAGGTCTTCTGACTCCCTATTCAGTAATCTTTTTGCCATACCAAATCACATATAAAAAAGTATAAGGACTATCAGCTTTAAAAGCCTTCAAAAGTATCTTGAAGCACTCTTTAAAATTTCTACAAAAATCTCCACCTACTTCATCTTTCTCTAATTATACCTACTTTTCATTAAGGGCAATTAAAAATATCCTCCTTTGTTTTGTGGGGTTTTTTTGTCTGGATTTAGGATTTCTTTGGTGTAGGGAAATCCTACTATCAATACAGATAAGCATTTTTTTTCTGCAACTTAGAGTCTTATAGAACTGTCTGGGGGTGATGAGATGTTAAGTGAATTTCCAGCAGTCATAAGGTCAGTACATGTTAGGGCCAGGACATGAACCCTGGCCATCTAGACTTTGCGAGAAAGCATGGTATAAAGAATAGAGAGCTAAACTCAATCATTTCTGTTTTAATTCCTAATATTGTAACTATAGCATCTTCTATAATCTGTCATTGCATATGTACAATATTATAACTATGACAGGAGCTAAATACTGTGAATTCATTTAGGAACCCACTCATCATGCATAACCATGTCTCTATTGAAAAATATGTCCCAAGTTCCAAATAACTAACTTAACAAGCAACCTTTTTGAATGAAACCCATTGATTAATTAAGGGCTTTCTCTAAATGAAAATCACAGAGAAGAATTCTAATCTGGGTCTTACAATCAGTAAATGCCACACATTATTTGTTAGCATTAACATTTTAGCTTCTGACAAACTTCACAAAGCTCTTCCTTTTTCATTCTTCATTTTATGAGAAAAAAATCAGGGAGGGAAATGCTTCTACTTCTCCATAAAAGTATTGCTCCAAGAAAGGGAACATGATGAATGCATTTAGTTTACACTACAAAAAAGAAGAATGCTATTTTCTCCCAATTAGCAGATGTTTGGGTCTATTTGGCTGTATCTGTGGTGTAGACAAAATATCTGGGGATTGACTGACATTTTCAGTTTTCATCTGGATTCTCTGGCATCATTTAGCCACTGCCTCGGTGGTGACCTTGAATTTAATAAGGAATGATGCTGTAAAGCAGAATCTTTCAGTGCGTTATTCAATGTGTTCACACTTTGTTCATATTAAATCTCCAAAAAGGCAAGATAAATGATAATGTTTATGCAGAAGAAATCTTCCCAGGAGAGAAAAAAAATGACACTTGGCAATACAGACCAGACACAAACAGTGTCAGAATGATAAGGGTAGCATGGTACTGCCAACTTACACAGGCTGGGAATTCCTACTACAGGCTAGTCTTTAAGCAGAAAATTATATCAGAAAGAATACTTTACATTTCCAAAATTCCACGTTATTCCTATTGCTTTCAGAACTGGATTATTGGGTAAAGGCTCTTTTAAGAACTTGGAGGATGAGAAGCCAATCTCATTGATTCAAAGTGCTTAAACATTCTGATTCTTCCTTTGAGGCATTTCTAGAACATAAAAGTTCACTTACAGCAAGGTCTAGCAATAATATACAAGATATAATCAATGCTTACCAAGTACCTACTATGTGCCAAGCACTATACTAGGTGTGGGAGATGAAAAGACAAAAAATGTACCATACATTCTATCAGAAGAAATGACATGTATCAATAAAAGTATTTTCTTCAGTGGTCTTTTGGACCTCCTTTTCCATTTGGCTAATTCTGCCTTTCAAGGAATTCTTCTCCTCATTGGCTTTTTGGAGCTCTTTTGCCATTTGAGTTAGTCTGTTTTTTAAGGTGTTGTTTTCTTCAGTGTATTTTTCAGTATTTTTTTGGGTCTCCTTTAGCAAGTCATTGACTTGTTTTTCATGGTTTTCTCGCATCCTTCTCATTTCTCTTCCCAATTTTTCCTCTACTTCTCTAACTTGCTTTGCCAAATCCTTTTTGAGTTCTTCTATGGCCTGGGGCCAGTTCATGTTTTTCTTGGAGGCTTTGGTTGTAGGCTCTATGACTTTGTTGTCTTCTTTAGGCTGTATGTTTTGGTCTTCTTTGTCACCAAAGAAAGAATCCAAAGTCTGAGACTGAATCTGGGCGCGTTTTCGCTGCCTGGCCATATTCCCAGGCAACTAACTTGACCCTTGAGTTTTTCAGTGGGGTCTGACTGCTTGTAGACTAACGAGTTCTATGTTCTACGTTTGGGGGGGAGGTGCCAGCTCTGTCAGAGCCGCACTCCTCCTTCTCCAAGGACCCCCAGTCCAGACTGGACTTAGATCTTCAGCAGGCTGTTGCACTCCTGCTCTGATCTGCCACTTAATTCCTTCCACCAGGTGGGCCTGGAGCCGGAAGTAACAACAGCTGTAGCTGCCCCACCTCCGCTGCTCCCGGGGCTGGAAGCCGAACCGCGAACTCCTTCCACTCCCGCAGCTTTTCCCACTAACCTTCTCCGCAGTCTTTGGTGTTTGTGGGTCGAGGGGTCTGGTAACTGCCGCAGCTCACATATTCAGGGCGCTAGGGCCCCCTCCGCCCGGCTTCTGGTCTGGATCGTCCACGCCGCTCAGGCTGGGCTCTGCTCCACTCTGTTCCCAGCTCCCAGCTCCCAGTTCCGTGTGGAATAGACCTCACCCAGAGACCATCCAGGCTGTCCTGGGCTGGAGCCCTGCTTCCCTCTGCTGTTCTGTGGGTTCTGCCGTTCTAGAATTGGTTCAGAGCCATTTTTATAGGTTTTTGGAGGGACTCAGGTACGGAGCTCACTCTAGTCCGTGCTTACCAGCCGCCATCTTGGCTCCGCCCCCCAATAAAAGTAAATAAAGAAGAAATATATAAGAAAGGTACTATTAAATATTTTATGTCCCTCTGTACATTTTTTTTAAAAAGTAAAATACATAAAAAGAAAATTGTATAGGGAAGTGTGATATTATTGTAATTGTGTATTTGAGAATAATGTGCAAAAATAAAAATCAGAATGTTTTCCTGTTTAAAAATAAAGAAGAAATACAGAGTGAATACAAGCTAGTTTTGAAGTGCAGGCACTATATCCACTGAACGGATTAGGAAAAGTTTTCATATAATGTAGGGAAACTTGAGCTGAGTCTTGAAGGAAGTACGGAGGAGGAAGTACATGGCAAGAACTGAGGACAGCCAATAGAGAGGCAGAGCAGGAAGATGAGGCATCACTGACGAGGATCAGCAAGAAGGCCAGTTTGACCGAACTCTAGAATGGGGGAAAGGGACATTCCTTTACAATAAGGCTAGAAAAGGAAGTAGGGGAAGGACCTTCAAAGCCAACAAAGGCCTTTATATTTGATCCTGAAAATAACAGGAAACCAATGGAGTTTATTGAATAGGTAAGTAACATAGTCAGAACTATATTTAAGGAAAAGCACTTTGGTAGGTATGTGGAAGATGAATTAGAGTGAGCAGAGACTTGAGAAAAACCAATGAGATAAGTGCAAGAATTCCTTGTGAGAAGAAAAAAAAGACAAATTCAAGAGATGTTGGACCAGTAAAAACAAACAATATTTAGAAACTGATTAGATATGTGGGGTGAGAGTAAGTGAGGGGCCAAAGTTGAGAACCTGTGAGACTAGAAGAATGGCAATGAAATATGGAAATTCAGAAGAAGGGATATTAGGGGAGAGAAGAAATAGAATGAATTTAAAATGTTCCTGGGACTTTCCATTTGAGCTCAGGAGATTAACTAGGGATGGATATATAGATCTGGGAATCATCTACAGAGAGATGATAATTATCCCATGAGAGATTTTAGAAATAAGAGAAGAGGGTCTAGGACAAAGTGCTGGGATACATTCATATTTGGGCAGTGTGATATAGATGATGGGCCAGCAAATGAACCTGAAAGGTATTCAGATGACTAAAAAGAATACCAAGAGAAAGTAATATCAGAGAAGAGAGAGTACCCAGGAGGAAAAAGTGGTCATTGGTATCAAATGCTACAAAGAGGTCAAGAAGGATGATGACTGAGAAAATACTACCAAATGTAGAATATAGACCATATACTAAACAGAAGAACAAAGGGAAATCCAACAGTTTGCTACTTACTACCTGTGTGACCTTGGGCAATCATTTCACCTATCTAGAACTCAGTTTCCTTACCAATAAAATGAATGGGTTAGATTAGAGTACTTGTAAGGTCCCCTTGAGCTATAAATCTATAAACCTGTGATCTAAATCTTATACTCGGAGCTGAGATTTTGGTCACAATTATTTGTTTATGCTTCACATGGCAGGGTGGCATATTGGAAAGGACAATGGGTTAGGAGTATGGAAGTTTGATTCTAGTCTCACTGCTTCTGGGTTTGGGGGCAAATTATATCCTCCCTAGCCTTAGCCTTCCCATCCATAAAACTGAGAGACTGGTTCCCATCCTACCTACTGCTCAGAGTTACCAAGATCATGTAAGGTAATATTAATGAAATCATATTGAAAAGTACAAAAGCAAGGATCCACATGTACAAAAATGTTTATAGAAGCTCTTTTGTAGTGGCAAATAACTGGAAACTAAGGAATATCCATCAAATGGGGAATGGCTAAACAAATTATGCCATACACATGTAATGGAATACTATTGTGTTGTAACTGGATATTGCACTGTTAGAAAATATGAAATGTACAATTTCAGAGAAACTGGAGAAGATTTATATGAACTGATGCAGGGTAAAGTTAGGAAAATCAGAAGAACAATTTATACAATACCAACAATGGCATAAAGATAAACAATTTTGAAAGATTTTAGAACTCTGATCAATGTAAAGACCAACTACAATTCCAGAGGACCAATGAAGCTACTCACTGGCAGAGAGCTAATAGATTCAAGATGCAGAACATAATATACATTTTCAGACATGGCCAATGTAATTGGTTATTCTTGATTGTGTAGAATTGTTACAAAGGGGTTTCCCCGCAATTCAGCAGAGGGGCAGGATAGAGAGAGAAAATAAATGCTAGCTAATTAAAAAAAAAGAGTTAAATCCATTTTTTTAAAAGCCAGAAAAGAGGCAAAGAGAGATGAGCTCAGAGATTGGATGGTATTTTGTGCTGTTATGTTTGATTTAAAAGAATAAATAAAAATAAAAATAAAAGGAATACACTAGGGAAAAAAATGTGGAAGAAAAGGGAACAACTTACTTTTTTTCATAATTGTGGTACACCAGAAAATGAATTTACAAATATAGATAAAGAGATGGATTAAGAAGGCATATCATAAATCTCACTCTTATCTGAATTGGAAGATGGAAGGTTGAAAACACATACACATATACACATACATAAAGAGTTTAGCATAGAGATACATTAAAACAAAGAAGGATTCAGATGGGAACCTGCAGAGGGGAAGGATCTTTTAATAGAAGTTGGAATGAGAAAAGAATAGTCACATGCAAAGTAAACTTGTACTATACAGAACATATTAAAAAAGAGGGAATAAAAGACAAACAAAGAGGGAATAAAAAAAGCACCATGCAAATGCTAAGTATGATTCTGATCCAAGGCCATGTCACACCCATCTGGCTAGCACATAACTACCATGCTTAGAACCTTAGAACAAAAGTGAAGGTCAATAATATGCCATACATTTGAACAAGGACTATAATGTAAGGACATCAGTGTGGGGCACTAGTTTCTAAGAGCTTTGGTATTTCAGATTTCTAAATGCAGAAATGAGTAGTGACAGATAATTAGGATGGTGACATGAAATGAAAAGGAATGAAGTCTTATTCTCTTTTTATTACTAAAAAGAGAGGTAACATGGCCAAATGTATAGAAAGCTTGCTCCGGATCCAAGAAGATCTGGATTCAAGTCCAGCCTCCAACACATAATTACTATAGGACTTTGAACAAGTCACCTAACCTCCCCAGGCAACGCCAAGACTTGAAGTTGTAGAGAAGGTGCCAACCTACATTAAAAGAGAGATTTATCCATATTCAGGAAATCACAGGCCCAGTCTTTATCCCTAATTACTAAAAACTTCAAGAAGTGCCACTGATTACCTTACTATCTTCATAAAACCCTAGAACACTTTCAAGGACGTTTTTTCCTACCACTGGCTTTTCTTTATGACCATTTTTCATTAACTTGAAATTGCTATGTAAGAAGTTAAACCTAAAAAATATACATAAAGTTAAAGACCCACAAAACCACATCATAAGTACATAAGCAAAGAGCTTAAAGAGATGGTACAGCAGAAAGCAAGTGCATAGATACAATTTTCCATTTTAGGTGAAATCTCCATTTCTGTATGCAGTATAAACCCCTAGAACAATTAGCCTCTAATTATATAAGGGCCCATTTTATAATTATTTGTATTGTATCACTTAGCATTTTGTTATATTAACATATGTCGTTTTTGTTGTTTGTCCTTCATGTTCAAAGAAGACCAATGACATCACAGGGTGATGTCTTGACTTTTGAGTTAATTGGATTTAAGTGAGGTAGAGTTGCACAACGTTGTCAGCCTCATTGTCTCTTCCAGAGACCTCAAAGACCAGTTGAAAGACAAAAGTCAAGATGATGGCCCAGGATGCAGTGGATGACCTTGGAGTCTTTGATATCTTACCATGGAACATTGCATGTCCTGTCAAATTCCACTGATGTTAGTTTTATTAAATAGCTCTCTCTTCTCTCTTTATTTGGCATAAGGGATGGCTTGTCAGGTAGGAAAGAGGGAAGGGGTACATTCAGAAATGAAGGTGATGGAAAAACAAAAGCTATTCATACCTTTTCAAAAAGTCAATAAAACTACCATTATGATTATCAAGGTGGCTTTTACATCTAGATACATTGTCTCTACATCTAGGTTTTAAGCTCCCCGTGGACAAGAAATATGGTTTTTTACTCCAAGTCCAGAACACTTTGTACTGTAACCAATCCCGGTCAGTCTACTGGTTACCTTTGAGCCCAATCACATCTAGCGCAGTGCTTAGTAGAGAGTGGGTACTCAAGACATGCTTGGAGAACGAAACTGACAGAACTGAACTTAGGGTAACAATGACAAAAGCAGGAGTAGATTTGAGCTCTGGCCTTCCTTCTGAAAGAAGGCTGCCTCAGGAGGTAGTGGGCTCTCCATCACTATAAGTTTACAGGCAAATGCTAAGAACCCTAGTGCCAACCCTGTTCCCATGGTCTCACACAGAGTTTTATAGTAGCGTCATTAAAATGCTATCCTGGGGGTCCATATCAGGAACCACATTTCAAGTAAAATACCATTCTAACAAAATCCTTCAGATATTTGTAGTAACAATATTAGACTATTAGAACTGGAAGGCACCACAGTGGTTATAAGTCCAATCTCTTCACGTAAGGTGCAAAGAAGCGACTCTCTTGGCAGAACTAGGCAATGACAGACACAAGTTCTACCAGGGGCTCTAAGGCATTCTCAAAATGGCTACAAATGCTCTAATAAAATAGCTGCTTTGGAGGTAATTCTCTCATTTGACCTTCACTACAATCCTGTGAGACACCACTATAGGTATTATTCTCTCCATCTTTACAAATTAGCAAATGAAGCAACAAACTATTCCGTAGTCACACAGCTGGCAGGTACCACAGGTGGAATTCAAACCTTGGTTCCTTCTGACTGTAGCACTCTTTAGACTCCAGCACTCTTCCCAACACAGGACACTGACTGTACATTATTCATAATGACAAAACAGGGATCACTACTTTTTTTGTCAAATAGATGACTTATAACCATTGTAAGGTCTGCATGAGCCACTTAATCTTGGTAAAGCCTGGAAATGGAACTTCTTAAGGTCAGGTTGACCTCAAATGAAATTTTTTAAAAGGCTATATCGCCACAACATTTTCACATAATTCTCAAATGATTTATTGCTTCATTTCTCATGTATTTTCAGACTAAAACAGCATAAGATCATGAAACATATGAGTTATTGGCATGATTTTATTAAATATTTTTGTTAATTGTTAATTCTCTTAAATTACTGGAGAATCCACTCTTATTCTTCAGCATACTTCTGATTAAATGAAGGTAAGAGACAAACATCTATGTTCCCTATGAAAACTTACCAACTAATGTCTAAAAACTGATAGAGGATCAACTATTGAAAAATACCTTGTAATTTTGATATTTTTTATAGAAAGCAAAATTTGTAACATTAAAGTGTTGACTTGCCACTGGGAAAGTATTTTGCTTCTTGCCAAAAGGAAACAAATAACATTCTAAGGGTCTGAGGAGCCCACTTATTTTTAATCATGATTTTCCACTGCTCTGTGAGCTCAAGTGTGTCTCCTTTCACCAGAAAGTACTATGTTTAGATGACAAATATTCCTCAAGTCCGTATTCCAAAAGAAGCAAACCAAACTAACAATCAAGCTTGTGGTATGCAACATCCCCTTGAATAGAGGATAAAAAAATAATTTTCTTCTAAAGGATCTAGTTTCATATGCAGATTTTATTCATGGTTACGTATGTTCAAAAACCTGCCTGATCAATAATTTCTTGCCCTTCTTGTGCCTTCATTTAACTATTAACTGATTGCCTTTGGAGAACCTCAATGGAGAAATAAAGATACATATGTTAGGAGGAAGGCTTGGAATCAGAAAATATTAGAACTGGAAGGTACCACAAAGGTCATATAATCAGATCCCTTCATTGTACACACGAAGAAAGTAACATTCAGAGAGGGGAAGTGACTTCCTAAGTCATAGTGCTAATACTAGGGGTGGAGGTACAGGTGATAGAATGAAGGGGAATCTCAACAGAAGTTAGGTGTTCTTGCCTTCTACCCATCCTGTTAGTGGGGATGATAGAGTCTTAACTACCAGAAAGACCAGTGGAGGGCTATCATATATCACCCCTCAACTCTACCACCACAGTGAACTGATATAGTGACATCCTCTTAATATTAGTGCTAAATAGTTCTTCCAGATAAATTATGGAGAGAAGAAAAATCTCAAATCCCCAAATGTGAGACACTTTTTGGATAGATAACTATTCTGATAAGATTCTTTTTTCTGAGTCATTTATTAATCCTTCTTCTCTGCCAAGAGTCAACCAGCATTCATTAAGTGTTTGCTATGTGCCAGGCATTGTGTTAAATACCAGGGATACAAAGAGAGGCAAAAATAGTCTCTGCTCTCAAAAACAAAGCTACACTTCCTATGCACTTTAACTACATCCCTCTAATGTTTTAAAGTCTTTTCAAAGGATGGCCTCAGAACTGAAGTCGTTCAAGTTAAGACAACCCAAAATATTCAGAATTCCAAACTACAAATGTGAGGCGGGGCCTCCCATTGCATAACCATAAAATTATCAACAGTATAGCTGAAAGGATGTAACTATTCCAGAAGACAAAGCTTCTTGGGGTGGAGTGGGGGATGTCAGTATGCTTTAAATTTCCTTGAGATGAGAAAATAGAGGGCCAGGGTTCTTTGTACCACTTTAACAGAGGCTTTGTGGCTGCTGCAACTCAGGGCCATCCTTAGGACATGGTAGATTACCTAGGTGGTTTGATTAGCAGGGTATCAAAGACAGCACCTCCATCCCTCTTAAAAATATCTCTTACTAGCACTGTCACAGTCCCTGAAATTCCCATGTTACTTCTTTGGGTTAAGAGAAAAAGCATCAAATTGGGAGTTAGGAGACATGGCTTCTAGTTCATTTTACTCATTGTGTGACTTTAGAAAAGTCACTAACTTTCAGTTTCCTCATCTGTCATTTTAAATAAAGAAGCTGAACTAGACAACCTGTAATTCTCAGCTCTGATAATCTCTGAGATCTCCTTAAGGTAACTGTAGAATTATAACGACTTATGTTCAATTATTTTCTGATTAGGTGAATGACTCAAGACAAATCAATTTAATCCTCTCAGCCTCAGTTTCCTCATCTGTAAAATGGGCTATTAATAGTACCAACCCAACAGGATTATTGTGAGAATAAAATAACACATGTAAAGCATTTTGCAAACCTTCAAGTTTCATATGTATATGTGTGTGTATACGAGCTATTTTTCTTTTTTGTGTTGTTGTCATCGTTATCTCGTAGCTATCTAGTGGGACCCTTAAAGGAATGGAACAGAAACTGTTTCAATTATATGTGTGCATGTGTTGCTGTTGTTGTTGTTACCATTGGAGGAGGCAACAAAAGGAAGAGAGAAGCCTGTAAAGACTCCTATTTTGAAGTACTGCCTACAAGGGTAACTGAAGTAGGGAAGACCTAGACCACATTAGGGTGCTAAGCACATAAGAAGATAGATGCTGAAAGGAGGGCATGAGAACTAGGCACAAAGCACCATTTCATTCAGGGTCATTCGAGAGCTATGGAAGAGAGATGACACCAGGTTTAAAGGGTGCTGAGGATACTTTAATGCGGTTTGCAGAATCTTATGGGTATGTGACTGTATAGACAACATGTCCTTAGAGCATCTGAGAGACTGAGAGAAACTGAACTCCAGGGTAAATTTAGATCATGCCCTATGGTTAAGCAAAAATAACTGGTGAGCAGGATATTTCCTGGCAGTTAATAACAGGATATAAGAATGCAGGTCCTTGACCCAGCTGGTCATTAGCTGTCAGGAAGCAGCTTATCTGGTTAGCTTTATTACTTTTAAAAATGAGAAAATAGTAAATGAAAAAAGACATAGTTGTGATCTTGTCAAACTGTTTCTCTTAATCATCACAGGATATTTGCACCTAATACAATCATTTTCATAGCAAAGAAACAAGTGTACTGCCATTCTTTAACTTGGAATTTTTAATCAAGCAGGTGGCTATTTAGGCTCTATTTACACCAGGCAAAGCCAAATGGAGAGTTGAGGCAATTTTCCAAATAATTTATAAAAAAAAAAAGCTCAACCACCTGTCACTTGAATTGCTCCCATTGGTCTGTGTCTACGCAGTCTCTATTCACTGGATAACTGCCCAAGCTTCGGCTTACGCCTCAAGATATAACCTCAATGGTTAAACTCAGGAGTTCAAGATCATGGTTTCTGTACTTATTCTTTTTCTTTGTAACACTGTTAGGGCTTAATGGTGAAACTAGCAACTTGTGTTATATGTTACATTCACCTCTGGGAACAACGGAAGGGTGCATCTCATGATTTTCCCATGAAAGTTTCACGCTTAAGCAAACAACCTAATATTTTCAGGATGAAAGAAACACTGTGATATAATGACCATAATCCTTATCTGGTAGTTGAGAGACCAAGGTTCTAGGCCTGGCCCTCTGGGGAGCCTTAGGTAAATAGCTTTAGCTGTCTGAATCTCCATTTTAATTCAGTTCACCAGATACATACTCAATGTGCACCACTAAGTGGAAAAGGTAATGAATTGGACCTTAGAGGTTTTCTCATCCAACCTCACACCCATTGTAGGAATTCATTTTGTGGCATCCTCGATAGATGCTCTGGAACAGGGCTTCTTAACCCTTTCTGTATCACGGGCCCCTTTGGCAGTCTGGTGAAGCCTGTGGACTCCTCTGAATCATGCTTTTAAATGGAAATAAAATATAAGGATTATAAAGGAACTCAGTTATATTAAAATATAGTTATCACAATATTAAAACAAATCATGAACTCTAGTTTAAGAAGCCCTCAACTAGTGACTGGGAACATACTACCTATCGAAGGAGCCCTATAGGATGGTTCTAGTTGTCAGTATTTTATGTACCAAACCAAAATCAACTGCATCATGTTATGTTACTATTTATTGTTTTAGGTTTTTCTTTCAATATGTGATTGTGGGTCTTGTGTGTGTTCAGCATTTCTTTGGCATGGAGAAAATATACAGCTGTCCTATACCTGATCTAGAGCTGTACACCAAGTATCTTTCTACCTTCTACTTTTGGGAGACCTTAGACATGAGTCAAAACCTCAATTTTAAATAATTGTTCCCCAGGGCTCAGGATTGGAGGTATAAGGAGAAGCAGGAAAAGAACTGAAAGGGGGCCCCGAGTAGAGAAGAAAAGAGGACAGTGCCCCAGCTCTTTGGGCCCAGTAATGGTTGACTATTGTTACTCTACCTGAGATAGCCTTTCCTCTATTTAGAATCATTTCTATTCAGCCAAACAAAAGAAACTACCATAATGATCTCATAGAAATAAAGCACCTGAAAAGGTTCATAAAGAAATAATTTGCATTTAACTAATACTTAAACTGATTTCTAGAGGTGAAAGAGATATAGTAACTATAGAGGAGGAAAGCATACAAATGTTGGTTAATGTCAGGCTTTAGGATTGTGAAATTACTTCCTGAACTAGATATGCTATTGTAGCACAATGGATTTATTCTTCGTCTATTTTTTTCCTTTGTAATTGAATGGCAATAAAAACATGGCAGTCCTTGCCCCCAAACCTGTAATCCTACTCTAATTTCCAACATCAACTTGTATTTCATAAACTTAGTCAAAACAATGAATGGTTACTAATACTGTTCCAGAATAAGTCTATTTTCCATCGGATAGAGAATTTTGCTTTCTAATACATTACAGACATTATATTATAATAATCTTTACTTACATAGAACTTTACAAAGCTCTTCCACGTACATTATCCTATTTGATCCTAGCTAAAATTTGTGACGTAGGTAGAATAAGTATTGTTGTCTCCATTTTTTTTACAATTAAGGAAACAGAGAAATTAAGGGTCTTTCCTAAGGTCACATAATAAGTTGTAGACAGGTGACTAGAACCTCTCTTCTGAGAGCTGTTTCAATGTACTTTCCAAGATTTTTCTGCCTACTACAAATAGAAAAAGTTAAAGACTAAACAATTTTTAAAAAACATAAAAAGCTACAGAAGCAAGAGTCTGTTTTTAAAGAATACTGTTGCTTCTAAAAATTTCTAGTCCACAAAAAATGACCCATGAATGAATGCAAAGAGCACGTGTAGTTCTCATAGTAACTAATTTTGCCAGCCACCACACATTTTCACACTCTGTTTCTCTTCTAAGAGGATTTAACAGAGAGTGAGTTATGACTTGTCTCTTAATTATTCCACTCTGGAAACCCAGTAGCTGGGTGTCAGTAGGCTTGCACACACACACATGGTTTTAACATGACTTTTCACATTGGGCAGAAATACAAATAGCTTTTTGCTGGGATAAGAGGATTTGTTAGGTAGTTTTAGTTACAGTTCTGCGATACAACTGGACTAACTTGGAACATTAGAGCAGCTTTTGGCTCAGTGCTTAGAAGATAACAAATACTTTGGGAAGGGTGAGCAGTGTCAAATTATGACCAAAAAGAAACATGGCCACTGGAGGCCAATGTGATAGATCCAAGAGTGCATGGATGGGTGATTAGGACCTTTCTAATTTATGCAGGTGCAGCCCTTCATTGCAGAAAGAAGCTTGTGGGTTGCTGTCATTGCTCTTAGCATTAGATTTCAAAAGATGGCTTCCTTCATACATATTTTGAAGGCTAAGTAAATAGATAGATAGGTAAATGGATAAAAGATTAATTCCACATAGAAAATGGGTACTTATTCTTTAATGCAAATTTAACTACAGGATACATTCTGATTTCCCAAGCATAACTAAAAGATGGTCAATCCCTCTGTCTGCAATCACTTTTTTGTGATGCAGCCATCACCCTGGGGCTAAGAACTGACGAGTGAACTAGTGGCAGAGACTAATGGAGTGTTCAACTATCAAGTTTCATCAGAGTTTTGTTTGTCAACAATTCAAGTGCACTTGATCCAACGTTTACTCATAGCAAAAAGCCACTAGGAGGTGAATAACATTTCCTTAAACTGTCAGGAACTTCACAGTATTTTAAATTTTTTCCAAAGCACAGTTCTGATTGTGTCCCTCTCCTGCAAAAGTGTTCAGTGACTTCCCAGTGCTTATCAAATAAGATGCAAACTCCTAAACTTGAGATTGGTAATGAAGGAGGTGATCTTAATAGATAGCAAAGTGCAAACTAGTTGGCCCAGTGGATAGAGCACTGGGCCTGTAGTTGAGAAGACCAGAGTTCCAATATGGCCTCAGACACTAGCAGACCCTGGGCAAGTCACTGAACCTCTATCTGCCTCAGCTTCCTCATCTACAAGATAGGGATAATAATAGCACCTACTTTCCAGGACTGTTGTGAAGATCAAATGAGATAATACTGGTAAAAAGCACTTAGCACGGTTCCTGGCACATAGTAGGTGTTATATAAAGCATTTTTTAAAAAGCAAAGCAGTCTACATGCTCTCAAGGGCAGAGAATTTGGCTATTGGAAATATATATAAAAGAGAGTAGAGGGTTACTCAAATTAAGTAGGGATTATCATAGAAAGAAATACTACAGTGAAGGGATCCATTCGCAAGTTTGCCAATACATAGTCTAATTCAAGAAGGCTTTGTGTATGTGTGTGGTAGAAGGAAGAGTTCCAACTTTAAACAAAGCAGGATTTACTTCAAGTGATATTTTACATTAGTCAGTGTGGCATAGAGGGGCAGGATGAGTGGGTAAATAGAGGGAATAACAATAATCACCAAAATATTGGGTACAATTTTTAAAAACAGAAAAGCAGATCAATGGAAGAGGCTAAAGGATCACAAACAAACTCAATAACCTAGTGTTTTTGATAAAGCAGATAACATAAACTACTGGGAGAAGAATTCCCTATCTAACTGGAAAGCAATCTGGCAGAAATCAGGTTTAGACTAATATGTTGTCTCGTCTACCACAATAAGCTCGAAGTGGATGTACAACCTGAAAAATAAAGGTCACACATTAAAAAAACGAAAGAATCAAATAAAATACCTTTTATAGCTATGACTAGGGATAGAGTTCTTGAGCAAACAAGGGATAGAGGCAAAATAAAAGATGAAACATTTTTATTACATTAAAGTATGAAATGGTGGAAAGAAAACTGTATCTGAAGTCATAGAACCTTGGTTCAAACTCTGCTTTTGTTATTTACTGCTTATGTGGCAATGGGCAAATCATTTAACCACTTTGTTCCCCAGTTTCCTCATCTGTAAAATTAGGATGTCATATTAGATGGTCTTCTTCACTAAATCTATGATCCTTTGAGCTTCATAAGCTTAAAGTTTTTCACTTACAAAATCAATGCCAATAGGAGAAGCAATGAATTTATTAACTGGGGGGAGAGACATCTTTGCATCAAAGAGCGTAATAAGGGCCTGAGATTCAGGATCTAGAAGGTTACACAAATACATAAGACCAAAAGCTGTTTCTTAATGGGTTAGTGGTCAAATGATATAAATAAATAGTTCTCACAACAAGAAAGCTATAGATGTCAATTGGTTCAACTATTCTGGAAAGTTCTTTGGAATTATGCTAAAAGGGGTCTGAAATGCCAATACCCTTTGCCCCAGAGATCCCACTTCAGGGTTTACAATGCAAGAAGGTTAACGACAAAGAGAAAGGCCCAATAGTCACCAAAATATTAATAACAATACTTTTCAGAGTAGCAAAGAATTGGAAACAAAGTAGATGCCCACTGATTGGAGAATGCCTACACAAGGTGTGATACATAAATACAAAAGCATATTACTGTGGTGTAAGAAACAATATAAAGAATTCAGAGAAGCACAGGAAGATTCATATGAACTGATGCAGTGAAGTGAGTAGACCTAGGAATCAATACATATGTACAAGGACTACAATAATGCACATTAGCAAAACAAATCAAGCTAAACACTTTTTAATTATAATGACCAAGCTTGACCTCAAGAGATGAAAACATGTACCTCTCCCCCTTTGGAAGAAGTATGGGGCTATGAATGTGTACTGTTGTAAATTTTGTAAGACTTTGTTGATGTGTTAGTTACTTTTGCCAAACTCCATTCCCCCCCCCCCTCTACCTTTTAAAATATTCATTAAAGGGGATTCCTATATGAGGAAAGAGGAGGAATGTATTCAGAAAGCATGGCAATTTTTTAAAAAAAATCTATAGCTATCTTTGGTTTTTACAAGAAGAAGAAAGAAAACTGCTAAGCACTTTACGTTACTTTATAAGATACCACTTTACTAACTTGAGTTTTAGACCTGATAATACACAGAAGAATAACAGATACTTAGTTTATGAGGGTCCTTTCCATTTTGTTACCAGTCTGATCAACTCCTGACATCTCAGAAGAGAAATAGCTTTAACTTGGAAGAAGGAGTATCTTAGCCAGTTTTAGAGAGAGTAGTTAAGGCTACACAGAGATTATTGCCAGATCTTACACAAAACTAAGCCCTCTAGGAGTCTGCTGCTAACATGTGCAGACCCTGATTGGGCTTTTCATTAGTAAACTGTACATCAGAGTTTTTCTGTCCCTTCATTTCATCACAGTCTAGGGCCCTGCAGGCAGGTTATGGCCTGTCATTTTCAGAGTACTCTCTCTTTACCATCACTTCACTTTTAGCACCAGCCCTCTTCTTTAAAATACAGCTAAGACCCATCTTCTATAGGATTCCTTCCTGATTCTCCCAATTATTAGCACCAGCCTGACTAAACTACTTTAACTACTGTGAATATAATTGTATTTGTTAGTTTTGTGTTTATGCTGTATATATTTTTTCACATACTTCTTGTTTCTCCTATTAGAATCTAAGCTTGCTGCAAGAAAGGATTGTTTGTCTTTGTATTTGTGCAGGGCATATAATAGGCACTTAATTAAGACTTGCTGATTGATTGACTGAGCACAACCATGCACACTTTCCGTGCTCAGGTTACTTTCTAAGACCTTCAAGGCAGAGAGAATGGAAATTTGAACAAGAGTTTGGGGGGGTCAACAATGTGAAACATTAATCAAAAGGCTAATTCAACATTAAGTTCCATTAGGAGAGGTACAGTGTGCAGAATTAGGGCAGCAATAATCCCAATGTCCTCTCCTTTTGTCAGACCCCATCTGGAATACTCTCTTCAGTTCTGGGTACCATATCATAATAAGGGCATTGATAAGCTGCATAACATCCAGAAGAGTGTGACCAAGACAATGAGAGACCTGGAGATCATGCCATATAAGAATCAAGTGAAGGAATTGTCATGGTTAGCCTGAAGAAGAAAAGATTCAGGAGTAACGTGTCAATCCTTTCAGATTTTTTGAACCTCAATAATACCCAAAGCATTCGAACTGCTTTTGCTCTGTTCTAAAAAATCCCCCTTTCTGCAACAGCAACTTCAAAGACCAGATAAGATTAACAAGGGATATCTTGTCTGTAGTGACAGAATGTCTGCAGCCAGAACAGTGGGCTAGAGACATTTACATCTTGTGATCATAATCTCTAAGTGACCCTACCTTGTCAATTGCCTTGTGTACCTAAGAACTTCCTTTCTTTGATATGGAGATCATAAACTGGAGTTGGGATTTGTTACTTAAAAACCTTGTCTGTCTTCTTCCAGTGATCAGAAGCTTGCTTCTGATTCCACAATCATGTTCCGCTAGCTTTAAGGGAATAAAACTATACGAATTTTTATATCACCTAGCTTGTTGTCTCCTTTAACCAAACTTTCAGTTTGACAGTTGTGGTGCCTTGACTCGGATGGAATTGATGGAACCAGGACAAAGAACTGCAGCCCAACCTTGCAAATGCTTCAGGTGCCTCAGGATTCATTTTTTTTTTCCTGGAATCTTGGCCTTGACAGGGTTGGGGTAAGTTGTCCCCATTTCCAGCTTCCAAAAGGATTCCCACTAGTTTGGTTGAAGTCTGAAATTCCTTTAAGCTAGCTTTGAGGGCAGGGACCAATAAATCACTTTGGATTAATTCAGTTCTCTTTGCAGATCGATCTTTGAAAATGAGCTGGGAATATTTTCACCTTGGTTTTACTGAGATAGCTGAGTGAGGACAAAAGGCAGAAGCCTTTTCCCTTAAGGCTCACAAAGCTGCTTCAGCATCTCCCCCTCCCCCAGTATCGGCTACTTCTCTCCACCTCACTCTCCCCTCTTTTCCAACAATTCCAGCCCTACCTGTGTTCCTCTACTCTTTCCGCCCTATTCCTCGCCTCCTTCCTGCCTCCTTTCCCTTAAAGGCTCTGATTCGGGGGAGGATAAATGCACTTTGTCCTCACTCCTCGCTTTCCCTTACGTGCCCTAAGGAGGATAACTCTGTACCGCTGCCATTACCTCCTACCCCCCTTTTTTCCTTTCCTGAGGGCTCTGTTTTTGAGGAGGACTGCTACACTCTGGATGTAGGTTATGGAGTGTCAGAAACATCAGGGACACCGAGGCTTCCCTCAAAAGACCATAGAGGTGCGCCGAGCAAAGTTTGTAGGGTCCATCTGGGTCAGATCCTAGATCCTTGCAAATTCCCCAAACCCCTTTCCTCAGAATAATAATAGCCAATTCATGGTGGGAGTTTCTAACAAGCCTCTAATTCCCCCTCTCTGTTGTTAAATTGTAAACTCAGTTTGTATTTGTCTTGTTAATTGTCAATTTGTCTGTCAGTGTGTGTGTGAGTGTGTGTGCTGTGAAATGAGTCTATTACTTTGTAAAAAAAATTGAAATGCAGGCAGCCAGAGATTTCAAAGGCTGTAGCTAGGAAAACAAAGACTCTTTTCCTTCTAATTTCTGGTCTGGCCAACCTGGAATTACAGTGGAAACAGAGCAAAAAACATTTTAGCAGATTCTGGGATTAATCATTAAATCATTAAAAAGTTTAGAAACTAATTAGTTGGAATTTGGGAGAGAACTCCTGAGACTGTAGATCACTCCAGGAGCTCACTTGTGCTAAAACACCTCCTCCCAGTCCTGATCACTTATCATTCTCCATTTCCTCCCCAGAGTTAAGAGGGAATCTTTTCCCTTAGATTTAAGTGAAATGTGTTACTCCTAATTTGATGTTTAAGATAATTCAGAATTTATTATACCATTTGGCACTAAGGCAAATTGGGAAAATGCATACATCTGAAAAAAGACACTTTGAGTTTCCCAGTATGGGGGAGAAGGGTCTAGGCTCCACTGGATCTTTTCCAGAGTCCCACTCGTCTTTTTTTTAAGCTTTTTTTCTCTTTTTTTTGAGGGGGGAAGGCAGGGCAATTTGGGTTAAGTGACTTGCCCAAGGTCACACAGCTAGTAAGTGTGTCAAGTGTCTGAGGCCGGATTTGAACTCAGGTCCTCCTGATTCTGGGTCCGGTGCTCTATTCACTGTGCCACCTAGCTGCCCCAGTCCCACTCATCTTTGACTGGCAAATTCAAAGTTCCCACTTTCAAAAAAGTTTTTAAGGAGTGAAGACAAAATTGAAGTTTACTTGAGTAAAAGCTAGAATCATTAAGATCTTTCACCCTGTTGTCCTGTTTCTGACCAAGCCAGGGCTGGGATAAAAGTTAGAGCAGCTAAAACAAACTCCTCTCATCCCAGATCAAGATAAGGGAAGAGAGTAATGGTAGGGAATTTGAGTTACCCTCCCCCACCTTGGAGAAGAAAAAGGGGGAGGCATAGCAGCAATATCGGGGACTCCACTGGCGACAGCCTCGGACCCCTGGGCACCCTAAAGCCCACACCTTTAGGCAAGCAGAGGAACCTCTCCTCTCAAACTCCCAAGTCCTTGCTCCTGCACCACTGAAACCTGGAGCTTTGCTCCAAGTTCCCCAAAGCCGAGCAACCCCTGTTAGGAGGCTCAAAGTTTCCTCAGGGACCCTCCTCCTCATCCACCAAGTCCCCCTCCTCAATGACTCCTCAGACCTTTAATTCAGGTGCTGGACTCTACAGCCTCCCGGCACTGCCTGGTCCTTAGTCCCTCTCTCTCTCCTTTCCCAAATCCCTGACTCGATCACCATCGAGTCCACAACCAAGCTCTGCAACTGTGGGGAGAGAAGAAAAGCCTCTGCTCTTGGTAAACTCCACAATTCTCTGTTCCAGTCGCAAAACTGATTTTATCTCTGTTTGACCTGTTTCCTGATTTGTAAAGTGAAAAATAATAATGGTTGTTGTTATGGGATCAAAATGATATAATGATTTCAAAATGCTTAACATCATGACTGGCATATGTTAGAAACAACACTATATTTTTAAAATGTAATTGTTAACTTCTGAGGTGGTTTTTGAATACCGAGGGTAGTAAGTTGGATAATTTCTATATGTGATAATCTGGAAATGCAATTGATGTCATCTGAAGTTTATGATTTCCATATTTCTAAAATTGCATTGTATTTCTAAAATTCTCTTATATTATGAAATTTGAGAAGCAAATTTAATCTGATTTTGATATATGTGAATTGGGTTTTTAAAGGGATGTGACGAAAATTTGATAATTTGAAACCATTATATTTGGTTATAACAAGTAATAATTAATAACACTGATATTTACAATGAGAGCAGATTTCTATTTGAAATCTTGTCTGTTATGATGGTTTAAAGTTGTAGTTTCAATATATTAATGATGAGATGAAAGATTCTCTGTGCAAGGAGATTTAGAAATGCATTCACCTAAATTCACAATGGGTTTTTTCAAGCTTAAAATACATAATTACATTTAGGGCATTGTTACATTTCTAAATTGTGTAATTTGGCAAACAGATGTATGAATAGTATTGTTGAAAAAGCAACTCCTCTTGTGTTATATTAAAATGTTAGATGTTAGATTAAGAATTGTGCAAAAAATAGGGGTGTGATTTTCAAGCCTGTTTCATCTAAGGAAAGGCCTGGTAAACTTTGTTATTGTGAAAAGACTAATTTAATTGGGTAAACTTATAGAAACTAAGTGTCCTTTCCATTACAACACCTTTTTGACTAAGGAACTTTGTAATATCTAGGAATTCTGTATAATATTTGAGAATTAGGACATTTTGTACCAGCTTAGTTTTAATGAATTCCAGTGTTTAAAGGTTTATTTTGCTTTAAGGAGAAAGAGATTTCTATCATTTTAAAACTTTCCCACAAATTTTCTTCAGAAAAGTTTAGTAACTATTCCTTTTAACATCAGGATAAATGTCAAAACTGTTTTAAAAGGGGAAACACATTTATAAGAAACATTTTAAAAATATTTTTGTGATTTTAGAAGGCCTACTAAACTTTAATTTGCAAGATAATTAATTGCTAAATTAATGTAATGAGTTTATAGATCTTGCTGTTTTGATCTGAATTTGTAGTTCATTCCATGGCTTAAGCAAGAGTTAGACCTTATCATATGTGTATAAGATTTAATTCCTGAAGTGTCCCTTCCTCCAGAATGAGTAAACAAGGACATCAGTCCATCAACCTGTGAGGTTGGTCATTAACCTCTTTGCTTTGTTTAAGCTAGAATGGGATTCCAGTACAGACAGTTTATGTCAGTAACTTATGAGCTATCTTGTCTTATGGTTGAAACATAAAAGAAGGCTGAATAATGGGTTTGAGAGATTTGGAAAGATAAATAAAGGTTTCATTGGAAATATGAAAGGCAGATAAGAAGGTTTAGGAACAAAATGGAGATTAGCCCTCCTGTCTCCCTAGAAAGTTGTTCTGGATCCACTTGTGGATGGTTTAAGTAAGTTGAGAGAGTATGAGAAAGTATTTTAGAAGACAGAAAAATTATGTAGCTTGATTTGATAATTATTAGCTCAATGAAATCTGGGACAGTTCTATCTGAAAGATATTTATTTGCTGTTTAAGACTTTATGGGACTATAATTTACTATTGTTTTAAGCTCTGATTACAGGGATAGGTGCCATAAAGCCAATAGTAGAATGGCATGCACTACAGGCTCAGAACTTCTAAAGGTGTATCTGTGCCTGGGAAAAGTTTTGAAGACAACCTTGGACACAGGATCTTCCTGATGCTGTTTCCCAATTTTTCTATTTCCTACTTAAACAGGGAAAAATCCCCCACCTGATTATTCCTGAGCCCTGCTTTCAGCATCTAGTGACTACCTGATTGGCTATCAGGTATGACTCATGCCTGGAATCAAACAGAGCTAAGGAATTTCTTTCTTTCTGTTAAGATATATGGCATTGTCCCTCTTTTCTTTCATAGCAAATTTATATTATCAAGAAGTTTTGTAAACACAATGCTCAATCTATTAGGTAATGGATATTGGAATATCTTCAAGTTACTATAATGGGATGCAAGAATGAATAACTTACAATTTTTGACTTATATTCCCCAAATAAAAATAATAAATGTAGAGATAACATCCTCCAAAAGGAGGAAATGATTAGACAAAGTAATAAGACAAAGATGTAATGTGATAGATGTCTAATTCAATAGGAAAGCAAAATTTCGAGAAAAGTAATAGGATCAGATTGATTCCTCTAAGAATTATACACAGATGTATATGATTGACTTCCAAAATTTATTATGCTTTGATAAATAGGTCTTAAAATTGGATTTTTTCACAAAGTGTATAAGATAATGGTAAAAGTAAAATTATTTCTCCTTTATTAAAGTATCTCTTTGATAATTTTAAAAGGTAGACAAGCTCATTTTATGGTTGGACCTTCACATTTTAAAAGATTCTTATACCAGGTATAAGGTTTAGGTAATGATAGAAAACAGCAGATGATATATATAAACTGAAATTCTCTGAAGTTTCAAAAATGGAAAACCAAATTTAAGTGATTGTACTAAGTTATATTAAGTAAGAATTATCTGGGAATTATCAAATGATTGGGTAAATTGGTACTCTTGTATAGTCATGTGAAAGATAATATTCTTTCTAAATATTAATGGGAATAATTTGGACAAAAGGAAAAGGAAGTCTGTGAAATAAAGATACAAATGTAAGGTTGAATCATTATCCCACAGACTAAGGCTGGGAGTTAAACTTACTTTGTATCTATGTGGAATAAGGTCCTTAAATGTTTCAAAGTGATATAAGAGCAATTGGGTATTAATACAAATGGTGCAATTAGTTACTGGAATTAAATCAGAGACATTTTCATTTTGGGGAAAATATGGTCCCTTTACTCTAAGTCTCTAATCTCTTAGTGGCAAATTTCTATAATCAGAAGATTTTGTAAGTACAGTAACAAATCTATTAAAATAATTGATTATGGAACATCTTAGGTTACTATAGGACTGGAACTAGTGTTCCTGTATAAATTAGGGTCTTTAATACTTGATAATGATATGAAGACAATTAGGTCAAGGGCTTGTGAGAATATTATTTTGTTAATATCATGCCTGTCTAAAGCTTTGTTATAATTAATATTGTTAAAAGAAGAATGGCTTGTGGGTTATTTTATAAATGCCATCAAAGAGACCTGGGATGACTAAAAGTTTATGATGTTATATGTACTGTGTTACTGGGATACAAGAAATTCAATGTTAGTTAACATTGTTAATAATGATTGCATTGCTTTGCATGGTTCATATTTAAGTTTTCTTGGTTATCTAATGTGTAAATGTAACATAGACATGTAAATCTTCTAAGTAGTTTAATCTGTATCTGACTTAATGTAATTATGCAATTTTGTGAATTGTGGGAAAAGCTCTATTGTATTGGTTGAACCGAGCCCTGTGTGGCTGGGAAACTGAACCATTTCTATGTGCCTTTAGTCAAGGACCTATGTTGTGCAGTTTCCTCTCAATTATCAAATCATGTGTTTTTTGGGAGCCTCTGTTAGGTCTGTCATATCTAAAGATTGCTTCTGCTCCCAACTGGACATCTGAACCCATAGGAGAACTTGCCCTCTGGTTTCCAAGGGGCCTGAAAAAGATGCCATCAGACATAGACTGCTTTCCCAAGAGTCTGGACCAGGCCTGCTCGGGGCAAGGCTCCCGCCCCATCTGAAGCCTCTCCCCCGGGGTCAGCAGCTTACTCAGATTCCCTCCCACTATACTTGTTAACAAAATAATATTGCCCATGGTTGTTCTTCCCTCTATCTGAGGGGCCCACTCCAGACACAGAGATTAGCTCATCTCCTTGGTCAGCAAAGGAAGAATTTTTTTAGAACTTCCTTTCCCATTCCCTGAAGAAGAGTCATACCTTTCTTGGTCTACAGGTGTCGCTTTCGCTCACCTTTGACCAAAAGGAGGAAATGTCAATCCTTTCAAATTTTTTTGAACCCCAATAATACCCAAAGCATTCGAACTGCTTTCACTCTATTCTAAAAAATCCCCCTTTCTGCAACAGCAACTTCAAAGACCAGATAAGATTAACAAGGGATATCTTGTCTGTAGTGACAGAATGTCTGCAGCCAGAACAGTGGGCTAGAGACATTTACATCTTGTGACCATAATCTCTAAGTGACCCTACCTTGTCAATTGCCTTGTTTACCTAAGAACTTCCTTTCTTTGATATGAAGATCATAAACTGGAGTTGGGATTTGTTACTTAAAAACGTTGTCTGTCTTCTTCCGGTGATCAGAAGCTTGCTTCTGATTCCACGATCATGTTCCGCTAGCTTCAAGGGAATAAAACTATACAAATTTTTATATCACCTAGCCTGTTGTCTCCTTTAACCAAACTTTCAGGTTGACACATGATAGTTGTCTTCAGGTATGTGATGGGTTCTTATGTGGAAAAAGCAATTAAACTCATTTTGTTTGACCCTAGATGGCAGAAGTTAGAGTGATGGGTAGAAGCTACAGAGAGGCAAATTTAAGAAAATTCTTCTAGCAATGAAAGGTATTTAAAACTGGAATGAGTCACTGCAGTGTAAAGTAGATTCTCCTTCAGCCCAAGTGCTGAAACCTTCTGTATACACTGGATGACCATTTATTAGGGATGCATTTACTCCTTTATGGGTTTTTGTGACACTCTTCTCTCTCTTGCTTCTCCTATTTGTCCCTCCACTCATTCTCAGTTTGCTTTGCTGGTTCATTATCCATGCCTTGCCCCCTAAATGTGGATGTGCCTCAAGGCTCTATTCTGGACCCTGTTCTTTTCTCTCCTTATTCTCTCACTTATAAGCTCCCATGTGTTTAATTATTGTTTCTATATAGATGAATCCCAGTTCTATACATCTAGATTTAGTCCTGAGCTCCAGCCAGACCAATGCTTATTAGCTATTTCGAACTAGTTGTCCTAAAGGCATATCAAACTCAATATGTCCCAAACTGAACTCATTAACTTTCCCTCTTCCCAGCCTCATTACACATCCCACATCTGAGAGTCCAGCCAAACTGGACTTCTTGCTATTCCTCATACAAGAGGCTCCATCTTTTTTTTGTTCCTTTGCACTGGCTGTCTCCCATGCCTGGAACATACTAGGACTGCATCTCCACCTCTCAGAATCCCTTGTTCCCTTAAAAACTCTATTCGTGCAACATCTTCCACATGAAGCCTTCCTTGGTCCCCACCTCCATCCCTCCGCCTTAGGTGTTGTTACCCTTCTCCCCATCCTTTATCTTGTATTCATTTAGCCTATGCTTATGTACATGTTGTTTCTCCTGAGAGTATTTAAGCTCCTTGAGGGCAGGGACCATTTCACTTTTTTCTTTCTATGCTGAACACCTAACATAGTGTGTCTGGCATGTACTAGAGACCCTTAATAAATGCTTGGTGATTGAGTGATTGATGCAGAAGAAAGTATAGATAGGACCAGATGGCCTCTGATGTTGCTTCCACATCATAGATCCTGTGATTCCAAGGAGGAGAGGCAAGTCCAGGTCCCTATGGACCACTGCTGTTAAAGGTCACCACTTTCAACTTTGAATCAGCATGAAGCCAGCCTGTATGATATAACCAATTAAAACCATCAGTTCTGGCCTGAAGCAGATCAAGAGCTTAATTAACCAGTGACTTTGGTACAAAGAGTAAGAACAAACATTATTTTACCACTAGACTTTTATTGTAATAATAACATTCCACTCCTATGCCTCAGAACTGGCTCTGGGATCTGGTGGACAAAGATCTGGCAGGTTCCACCAAGCTAAAATGAGAATGAGTCTGGTCCAGTTAAACATACCCAAGTAATGAATTTTTGGAGCCAAAGCAACTCACAGACAACATATATTACTAAGGCATAGATGGATTACAGTCTGTATCAGTGTACCTATATCTATGAAATTACAGATCCTTGAAGTATTGAATAATCATAGCCTCACCTTGATACAATATTAATAAGTCACATTTATATACCAGTCTAAGGTTTACAAAGGCAGTGCAAGTATTATCCTCATTTAATGTACTCCATCAGCAAAAATTTCCTGACAAAAGAAATTATCTAACGTTTTGAGAAGGAGAAACTATAGGGCCAACTGAAATTTTTGAAAAAAAATCATTTACTAAATGATATCAAATAGCCCCATTTACCTGGTCACAGTAATACTGATTAGTAAAAGCAAAGACGTCTCTTGTGCACTCCCCTCCTGGAAGCCACAGGGTTACTCCCAAGTTAGAATGAATTTGCAGGGATCTGGAGTCTTAGCTGAGGGAAGTATAAGGTCCAAAGCTAAATGATGGCTTTTCTCCTTTTTAATGAATATTTGATGCCAGACTCAGCTGGAGTGCTAACTGTAAGGGGTTTCATGACTTGGGGGCATCAACTAAGGCAACTTCCAGTGCTTACCCTATTGAAACAGGCCTCTTTAGCTATGTATCGTGTTCTACGCCCCACCAAATACAGTGCTTACACTAAGTCTTTAATGAATGGTAAAAGTGAATAAGTGTCAGGTGAAAAGAGTGGACTCACAAGGCTGCCTTAAGAGAGTCACCAGAAGTGTTAACAGCCCAACACTCCAAAATTAGCTAAGGGAAAGAGGCCAGTGACCAACTGAATGCAAAATCTCATATTATGCTAGTCTCTTTCTTCATGAGAGCCTCCACTGAATCACAAAGCATTCATTCAAACTATGTGGAGTCCCTTTTGGATGGGAGAGTTATTCACTAATGGCCAGGGCTGATATTATGCATTCATAGGTAGAGTAAGGAGGGGGAAACCTTCCTATGTGGACAAGAAATGGAATCTACTAGAAATTCCACATCTTGAAATTCATTCTTTAGGTCCTGAAGGTTTTATTCAGAACCTCCATTGAAAAGCAAATAATTCTGGGACAGATAATTACTCAAGCCATTAGCTGTCATTGACACTTCAAAGGTGATTACCTTATCATTTATCTTTCCAATAATTAGACCTTAGGGGAGGCAAAACTCTATGAGGATGGGACCTAAGTGGGCTGTGAAGTCAGCAAGCTTTTACTAAGCATCTACTTTATGCCAGGCATTGAGCTAAGCTCTGGGGATACAAAAAAAGGCAGAAACAGTCCCTGACCTCAAGAAACTCTCAAGGTGACAAATGCAAACAACCAGGAGGTAACAACCCCTGGTAAATGTTTAACAACAAGCTCTCTGAGGGGAAAGGTACAAATGACACATTTTTAAGTTTAATCTGCATTATTAACATTTTCTCCATCACATCACTTTCTTAAGTCTAGACAAACAACAAAACAATAAACCAAGCTCTGCTTTGTAGTATTTGCTATTTTCCAAGCTGTAAATGGTTACACTGAAAATTTAACAATCAGCTCTGATCAGTTGCTTTGAGCTGGCACTAGCACAGCCCTGTAACAACTATGCATAAACAAATACAGGCTAATTTGGAGGTAGATGGAAGATACTAGCATTAAGAAGGATAAGAAAGAACTTACAGAAGATGGGATTTTGACTGAGGTTTGAAGAAATCCAGGGAAGTTAAGTGGTGAAGATGAAAAGGGCATAGGGAACAACCCCTGAAAATGCACAGTAGGGCAATATGTCACTCAATTTCAGCATAGGTTGAGGGGTATAAGAAGAGTGAAAAGAATAGGAGGTGGCCAGGTTGTGAAGCGATTTCAATGCCAAACAGAGGATTTTATACTTGATCCTAGAGGTGATAGGAAGCCACTGAAGTTTATTGCATAAGGGAATGATATGGTCAGATCTGTACTTTAGGAAGATTAATTTGAGAGCTGAATGGAGGATGGATTGTAGTAAGAAGAGACTTAAAGCAGTGAGACCAAATAGCAGGCTACTGCACCAGTCAAAGTGTGAGGACCTTCACCAAAGTGGTAGCAGTGTTGGAAAGAAGCGGGCATATAGTAGAGATGCTTCATGGATAAAATTGACAGATCTCTGAAACAGACTGGATGTGGGAGAGAGGTGGGGGAAGAGCGAGTGAGGATTTGAGGATGAAACTAAGTGGTGATGGTGGTGTCCTAAATACTAACAGGGAACATTATAAGAGCAGAGGATTTGGGGGGGTGGGATGGGGAAGATAATGAGTTTAGTTTTGGACATGTTGAGTTCAAGATGTCTACAAGACATCCAGTGTGATGTTGGAAATACAAGACTGGAGGTTAGGAGAGAGATTAGGCCTGGATAAGTAGATCTGAGAATACCCTGCAAAGAGACAATAATTGAATCCATGGGAGCTTATGATATCTTCAAGTTTAATAGCATAGAAGGAGAAGAGGACCCAAGACAGAGTCTTGGGGGACAGTCCCAGTTAGTGGGCATGGCCTGGATGAAGAACCAGTAAAAGAGACTGAGAAGGAGCTGTTGGAATGGTAGTCAGAAAATTGACACATAGCTGTGTCATGAAAATCTAGAGAGAAGAGGGTGTCAAGGAGAAGAAGGTAATCAATAGTGTCAAAAGGATGATCAAGAAGGATGAGGATTGATATTTGACAATTAAATCATTCATAACAGTTTCAGTTGAACAACGAGATTAGAAGTTGGAGTGCAGAGAGTTAAGAAGACAGTAAGATGAAAGGAAGTGGAGGCATCAATCATAGATGGACTTCTCAAGGAGTTTAGTCTTGGAAGGGAAGAGAGATATCAGATAATAGCTAGCAGGAATGGACAGATCAAGGGAGGTTTTCTGAGAACTGTGAGAGGTGCGGATATGAGTTTGTTTTATAGGCAGCAGAGAAGCAGCCAGTAGATAGGACATAATTGAAGATCAGAAAGTAGGGATGGGTAGAGAGGACAATCTGGTGGAAAAGATGGGACTGGAATAGGATCACTTGTGCATGTGGAGAGATTAACCTTTGCAAGGGGAAAGGCTACCTCTTCATGTGAAACATGGGTGAAAGATAAGATAGTGGAGGAAGGCATCTGGGTGATATAAGACGAGGAAGAGGGGGAAAAGGAAGCTTTTGGAGAATGTCCTCATTTTTCTCCAGTGAAATATGAGGAAAAAGTCTCAACAGATATGGTAGAGGGAGCCCTTGGAGGTTTGAAAAGGGATGAGAAGGTGAAGGATGCCAGGAGAGGATGAGGGTTTGATGGGGAGGCAACTACCAACTTTGACTTTGCAATTTTGCCCAGAGCCCACGTTTATTGGTTTGAAATGCTCATCAAACCAACAGGTTTTTATGATTACATAAGTACCTTGCTCCAAAAGTTTAAAACAGGCAGACATAGATGCTGGCACATCCATACAAAGAAATTATCTCTTGGTTCATATAACAATATGTCATAAAAAAGTTGGCCACAACCTAGATTTCTGTAAAGTGAAGCCCATTTTGATATCAACTTCCACAATAAAATTATGTATGCGCTCCTAAACTCCAAAAGAAACAAAAATGTGTGATGTGGTTAAGGTAGTGGCAATACCTGCTGTCCTGAGCTTACACTAATTCCAGATACACACTATAGAAAAGCCCGGATTCATACTTCCTGCCTAAAGCAAACTCCTGATGACATTCTTTGGCTGGAATATTCCCAAGTTCCTTTGTTTGTCCTTTGTTTGCTATAGCCCTATCAATTTACTTTTCCTTCGCAGGACTTTCTCAACTCTCCATTCTCCCCAGATCTCAAAGGAAACAAAGCATATCCATGCCTTCAGCTTTTCAGGTTTCCTCTAAAAAGAAGCCCAGGTTATACAGAGACATAATGGAATCTGGCTCAAGCTCTTCGATGTTTAACTTCTGAAATTGGAGGTCATGTTTCTAAGTCTTTACTCAGCCATTTTTTCTCAAGAAAAAAGCCCATGGAGCACTTTGCTGGCATGTGTTCCATCCAAAGTGTATAACCCTGAATCCCCTCTAGGTGGGAAGTGTGAAATGGGCTTTCTCTAGTGTATGCAGAGTGTGGAGCCCCAGATAGTAAAAGCTCAGACAGTAATAAACACAGCAGCAGCTGCCGCCACAAGCCCAGGAAGGTTTGTTGCTCAACATGTCTTGGACAGGTTCTATTTATAACACCTGCTCCCTGACGCCTAGGGGGAAATGAAGGCAGTTCAAGCAACACTGCAAAGGCCACACACAAATACCAAACCGAAATTTCCGAGCAGGGCATCTCTTCTAAGGATCCATCACAAATGTGAGAGACAGTAAATCATTCCCCAAGTCAGGACATGCAAAACCACCTCCTTAAACAGGAAACTTTCATGAGAGAAGTAATGGACTCTGAGTTCTTCATTGAAGAGCCTTCTCTAGTAAAAAATCACTGTCCTAAAGATAAGAAACTCCCTTTACTACCTGTGTACATGAGAGGAAGGGGAGAAAAGGGGAGGGAGTTAAGGGCCATCACTTTGCTGCTGAATTTCCAAGGAGAATGAACAGTCCCTTATTAATGTATAGGAGCAAAGCAGTATCAGTCACATCTACATTTAGGAGTAGGCATTTACTTCCTACAGCCTAGTATGCTTCTCTAACAGTACATAGCATTGTGCTTTATATATAATGTGCTTAAAGGTTCTGTGCCCTCATTGGTGGAGGTCCTTTTTCCATTGGTACAGATCCCAACCACTCCACGCCTTCATATCTCATAGGATTCTTATTTTCATTTTTCTATAAACTGTCCACAGAGCATCTACTAATCTGCTAGAGGCCTGCCTGTTTCGGTTTGGTTTGTTTCTTTTTTAGTGTTTCCAGGGCTCCATTCAGGTTGTTTGTCTGTTATCTCTCATTTTAGCAGATCTAGCTTGTACGAGAATTCTCATGAATGTACTTCTCTGGTACCCTTTGGATCAACTGCAATTGTGATTCTTCTAAGATCTATTTGTAGTTATGAATTATAGGAAAAAAGATACCTAAAAGCATGCAGATTACCACTGAGCAGGAAAAAGAAAAACACAGCTTTTATTCCCTCCAAGAACCTCATTCCAGGAAGATCAATAGACCATGTGTTCACAACTTTGACCTCTTCCAAAAGCAAACATGCAGCAAAAGGGATTAAGGTCCAAAATGGAGAAGAAGCAAACTTGGCCTTGTGATTAAAATAAATACACAGTATTTAACTTCTTCCCCCTATGAAAAATTTAACTACTCTACTCTAAATAAGTCTATCATTTGAAACTGGGTTAAGATTTTGCTAAGCAACTTTCCAGTAAGTAAAGTACCAAACATATTGGGAAAAGGAGACACTTCTGCAATGAATAAGGGGTCTGAAAAAAACAAAAACCAAAAATCTTTTTTTGTTTCCCATAGAAATGCAAAATCACCAGCTTCTGAACAGGATGTCATGAGTTTGTTATTTAAGTACAACAGCAGCCAATCATTACTCATCCCTACTTTTTTTCTCAAACTCTTTTTATACAGCCACCAACAATGGATTCCAGCCAGTTAAAAGAGTACACTGTCAATGGGATATAATATGATAGTGTAAAATATTACATATATATATAAACTGCTTTATATGTTTATATTTAAATAGGAAAAAGAACTAAGATTTAACAGTTTCCAATCTAATGTTCTAGACATGACTCAATGTGAGAAATACTGTCATTTTCCATAAAACAGATTTTTCTCTTTGAAGTGCAGTCACTTGGTGAACCAGAGAAATTACAGAAATCATAGAATGTTAAAATGTGGGCTGAATCTAAGATATTATCTAGTTCAATCCTTTTATTTTACAGAGGAGGAAACTGGGGTCTAAAGAAGAGAAATTACTTGCTTAAGGTGTTACAAAAGCAGTCTCCCACTTTCTACACAGTCCTATGCTAATATTGGTCCTAAGCCAGGTTCTCCCATTTGCATAGATGTTTAAGAGATTTCATAAATTAACTAAATCAAAATCAGAGACCATTAGGAACTCCCTCATAAGTTAAAAAGCCAAGGCCTGATAGGACAGACAGCCTCCCAAAAGAAGGCTGGGCAAATTTTCACATTAACAAAGTTAACATGGAAGAATTTCCAGCAGCAAGAAGTTACCAGAAAAAAGTAGCAAAGTACAATCCATTTGCTCTCCTACCAAGAAAAAATATTTTTATTCTCTTATGATCAAGTGTCAGATTTGGGCAATCACCAAAAACAAATCAAAAACGTTCATGTTTTTAGGGATGGCCACCTGGTCATCATTAATTTACTGAACATCAGCATTTCCAAGAGATTTGTGAGCAGGAATAGCCTATGAATTCCTTCAAGAGCTTTTCACAAGTTCTCCCACACAAAATAGAAGACTTTTTGAGCTAAGCTATCACTGACTTTTGAATCATCATAGGTAGAATCATCCCAAGATAAAATTGGGAAGAAAATAATTTGTCATCAACACACTTCCATTTTCCTTTCAAACTCCTTCATCACTCTTAGTTCGCCTTCCATTAGGTACGTAGTGTCTTCTGGATGCTGTGAGCCTCTTACTATGGCACTCTTCTTTAACTACTCAGTGTCTCAAACTCCAGTTTTTCCCTCTCCTTTCCCATATGGAAATTTACCAGTCCTTTGTCCCATCTCCCCTAATGCTGCAAGTCAGTTGGCTAAATAATCTAACTAATCTAAGATAAGATGTCAATGATGGTTGATAATGACTTAATGAATAAGCCTTCCAAAAAAAATTGGACTTCAACAGGGTTCATCGCTTTAGCAAAGGGAGTATATGTGGGGGAGAGAAGTATTATGGAAAAGAAGCCTTTTCCCAGTACCACTCAAATCAGTTACTCTAAATTAGCCTAGGTCAATAACATCCACAGACTTGCTCAAAGAATAAACCGAATATTAGGACTAGAAGGGACCTTAAAGATCGTGACGGATCTCTGGACTCCTACCGGGGTCCAACACCTTCATTTTTCAGTCCAGGAAACAGTATTCGAAAGGCAAAATAACTATTGAGAAGTTGGGCAATTTTACTAATTTGTTTTTCTTTCTCTTGTTAACTATTGATCCTGATTGATTTTTTTAGCCCTGTATAACTTCAATGGATGGAAATAAAGATTTGTTCATAAAAAAAGAGCAATGAATTTCATATTAACTCAGTACAGTTCATACTAAAAACAATTTACCTACAAACACTGATACCTATTCCTAATAAAAATTGATCATTTGAATTTCCCAAACCGTGCCTTTACTAATAACTTTATTATACAACGCAAATAAAATACCAATAATGAAAATGCTATTTTTAGCAAGGGTTGGAATGTGGGTAGGAATGTGACTATAGGGGCCATCCTAGTGACTGAATGCCAGAGATCCCTTGGAAACTTCAAGGAATTCCAGGGCCATGTGTAATTCAAGGCTAAAATGCTTTGTAATTTCGGGTGGTGATGTAATACCCTTATTGGTCAATGAGCAAGAATAGCTGATGACTTAGTAGATGTTTAAAAGGGAGTGGCCTACCATCTGCCTCCTTCTTCTCTTTATATCTGCCAACACCAAAATAACAGGAGTCTTCAAGTCTCTTTCCCTAGACAGGTTGGGAGTGGGGTGGGGTATCCTCCCATCCTGGCAGAAATGACAAACTGAGTATATGACAGCTAAAGCCTATGTGGAGACTCAGGCAAGCCTGGGGCCCCTACTTGTGACTTCTATTTTAGGTCTTTCCTGAGAGGATTGTAGGGAGATAGTAGCTATGTTATGACCTAGGAGAGACCAGATCATATACAAATATCTCAGGAAAGCTCTAAAAATGCATCACAAGGAACAATAATAAAGAAAACCAAAGAGAATCAGTTGTGAAACTCTTCCATCCAGTCCAGGACTATGCAAAAAGTCTGAAAGAATAGTGCAAAACCCCTGAGCAGAAACAAACCAGATTAGATGGAAAGTGAATGCGAAGCATCCTGGGCCTACAGCAGTGGACAGGGTGAGACTATCATGTGGGCAGTCTGTGTCCAAGATAGCATCCTACCAGCCCATGCCCATTAGCTAGCATTCAGCTAGTTTGGACCTAAAGCAGCAGAAGACAACTCCCACAGGAAGTGGGTCGTGGTCTTAGCCACCACATTCAGAATCAAGCAGGGACTTCCTACATCATCCAGGAGTACAAGAGCAGAGTTTGACCAAAGTACAAGTACCCAAAGAAGAAAGAGAAGCAGATATAACTAAACAGAAGAAAACACCTAGCAACAAAGAAATGTCTTGAACTGAGTGAAGCCCAAAGGGTAAGCTCAAAAGAAGAGGGTAACTGCACAAGTCTAAGTAGAGACTTAGAGGAAAGGAACACCCTAGCCACAAGGAACACAAGGGTACCTAGAAGATATTAAAAAGAGACACAGAGTGGAAATACAGAGAAAATAATGGCAAGGAGAATTAATACCTCAGAACAGACAGTGAGAAACCTTACACAAGAACCAAATCACCTGAAAATTAGAACAGGCCAAATAATACTAAAGCAAAATTAAAAGATTGGGAAAAAACAATAAAATTCCAGATATGAAGTGAAAAACAAATAACCTGGAACACTGGTTAAGGAGGAGTACTCTAAGATCCATCAGATTTTGTTGGGTTGTTTTTCACTTGTATCCAACTCTCCCTGACCCTATTTGGGGTCTTCTTGGAAAAGATACTGGAATCGTTTACCATTTCCTTCTCTAGCTCATTTTACAGATGAAAAACTGAGGCAAACAGGTGAAGTGACTTGCCCAAGGTCACATAGCTAGTAAGTGTCTGAGGCCAGATTTGAACTCAGGAGTCTTCCTGATTTCAGGCCAGGCACTACCTGAAAGTAAATGACCAAAAAGAAGTTTGTGGATCATATTTTAAGAAATAATAAATGAAAACTATTCATATCTCTTAGAAACAGAGGGCAAAATTAAACTAGAAAGATTCATCGGTCACCTTCTGAAATAAACCACAAAGAGAAAGCCTCTAGTGATATCTCAGCCAAAATTCAAAGTTTCCAGGCCAAAGAAAAAAGTACTACAAGCAACCAGAAAAAAAGTTTAATTAGCAAGGAGCCATAGTCAGGATCTCATAAGATTTGACAGTTGCTGCCAGTAAGAAGAGGAGACCTTGGAATATGATATTCCAAAAAGACAAAGATAAAAGGCTTACAATGAATGATAACCTCCTTCCTCCAAAACAGAGTATAATTCTACAGGAGAAAAAAAAATGGATCTTAAATGAAATAGAGGATTTCCAAGCATTTCTTAGGAAAAGGCCAGAACTGAGTTAATACTTTGAAGTGGAAATTCATGAGACAAGAGAAACGTAGAAAGATACACACATTGATCCACTGGAGAGGACTATGTGAGGATGAGTTGTTTATATCCTAAATGGAAAAGGAGAAATGAGTGTCCTCTTGGAATGCTATTTTTACAAGGGTCACAGAGAAAGTAAAATAAGAAAGGCAGAGAGCCCACGAGAGGTGATTCTAATCTGTTTTGACTGTCTCAGAAGAAGAAAATTGGAAGGATATGGTACTATACTGGAGAAGAAAATAAGGGGAAAACTAATTTCATATAATAGAAGTATATGAGATAAAGAGTATGCAAATATGAAGGAAGGGGTAGGGGGAACACTCATCCCAACCAGACAAAGGATTGAAGAGAGAGAGAGAGCATGGTATACAAATATACTAAACTTAACAGGGAAATAAACAGGGAAAGAGGGCAGTTAAGAGAGAAGTCAGAATAGGTGAGAAAGTAGTCCTAAGCAAAACATACTCTAATGTTGGGGGCAAGAGTGTGAAGGAGGATTAAATGGAAAGACTGAAAAATACAAAACCCTGTGATTGAGGACAGCACACGGGGAAAAAAAGAAGGACAATGGAGTGTGCATCATTTATAGAACAGACATATTAGTAAAACTCCTCATTCACTGCTTTCTTCTATGTAAAGAAGGGAGGGGTGGGAACAGAAAGAGGGAAAATACAAGAGGGCAAGACGGAGAGCATTACACAATTAACAATCATAACTGAATGTGAATAGGATGAAGTTACCTAGAGGGAGCTGGTGGCACAATGGATAGACTACATGAACAAAAGTCAGAAAGATCTGAGTTCAAATCCAACCTCAAATGCTTACTAGCTGTGTGGTTCTGGGCAAGTTACTTAACTTCTGTTTGTAAAGTCAAAATAGTATGGGGATCTCCTTATACTCCTTTCAGATCTAGACAAATCTAACAAAATGATAAATAAGAAAGAAATTAAGAACCTAAAATGAACTTTAGAAAAATTGGAGACGATAGATCTCTGAAGATTACTGAATGAGAATCAAAGATAAATAAATCAATGTAAGATAAACACAGAGTACCTGAAAAGTAGATTTAGAGTACCTTTCTACTCCTCCTTTTTTCGGGGAACCTAGGCATGACCCCAGATCTAAAATTTAAGTTATTTTCCCAGGGGCTTCAAGATGGAGTACAAAGGGACAAAGAGTTCAAGAAAAAGAACCTGACCTTTCTTTTAGGTGGTCAGGCTCCCTCATAACTGACCTTAAGTCTGCTTGAACCAGTCCAAAACTGATAGTTGCCCCTTGGTGGAAAGAGAGAGGCACAGCACCCTAGTTCCCTTGGGCCTAGTAGTAATTATTTATTATTACAACTGAAAAACATCTGCAGCAATAATATTGAATAAAAAATTATCCAACTATAAAAGTGAATTTCCCCTTGACCTCATCAGCTCATCTTGTTAGCTTCTTTTAGGCTCAGACTATAATAAACATTAAATTTTATGTCTAGATGCTGTAAACAAAATAAAATTTTATATTCGACTGGAGTATTGGGGAAGACTTTTATTTTGCATAATACCAAGTAGCTAGGGCTATTGAGAGAAATGTCAAAACCCCTAGAAACTCAAAGTTGAATGTTTTTATATCTCCTTTTCCAACGTAACGTCGATAATCACTTAAATAATCTCACATAAGTGAGAAAATAAGCAAAGAACACTCACCAATACAGCGCCAAATCCTAAGTATTTAGAAAATGGCCATGATATCTATTGAAACTTAAAATATTTTCTACCTTGTTTTTTAAAAATCATGATATCTCAGACTCTCACATTACGGAAAATGAAAGTAAACAGAACTCTTCATGTGTACTTAGTATTCTTGAAACACAAAAGCTGAGGCAAGAGAACTTTATTGTTGTTCAGTTGTTTCAGTTGTATCCAACTCTTCATGACCCTGTTTGGGGTTTTCTTGGCAAAGACACTAGAGTGGTTTGCCATTTCCTTCTACAGCTCATTTTACAGATGAGAAAACTGAGGCCAACAGAATGAAGTGATTTGCCCAGGGTGACACAGCTGGTGTCTGAAGTCAGATTTGAACTCAGGAAGATGATTCTTCTTGACTTCAGGCCTACTACTTTATCCACTGAGCCACTTAGCTGCCCAGGCAAGAGAACTACATGATTGAAAGACATTATACTGTGCTGACTTTGTTTCTGAAGTTAAAATAAATTGCCTCTTTTGTGGTATCTGAGAACTGGAAACAAAGTGGATACCCATTTATTGGGGAATGGCAAAACTAACTGTGGTATGTGAATGTAATAGAATATTACTGCACAGTAAAAAATGACAAACATGAGGAATTCAGAGAACCTTGGGTAGACATATATAAACTTGTGCTGATTGAAATATGCAGTATGAATTATGCAGAACCAGAAAAGCAGTATTAATCAAGTACTGACTGTGTGCTACCTATTATGTGCTAGGCACTGGAGATATAAATACAAAAATGAGACAGCCATTGTCCTCAAGGAGCTTACATTCTACTAGATACATGGTATACAAATTGACCAAAATGATGTAAACAAGAAGAAAAATAAAACAAAGTTGAAACAAAGTATACTTAGAATAACCAATCTTGGCCCTAGAGAAGAGATAAGGACATATATCTCCCTACTTTCTTTGTAAAGTTGAGGAATTATGGGTGTGAGATGTTGCATAAATTGTCGAATTTAATCACTGCATTGGGTGACTTTGCCTGTTTTTCTTTGTTACAGAGCAAAGCTAATTTGAAAAGGGTATTTGTAAAAAACAAAAAGCATCAACAAACCATATTTATATTAAAATATAAGAAACTGCTGAATGGTTTTTATCAATCACTCAATATAGGCATGGAACTGTGCTGGTCACTGTGAAGAAGACCAATAAGTTAGAGAATCCCTACCTTTAAGAAACTTACAATCTGTCAAGGGGAGATAAAACATACACAAAGAGAAAGATCTTAATATAAAACTTTAGATGATTAAATGGAGAATGAGTGCTATGGACAATAAATGCTATAGGAACTCACAAAAGTAAGAGATTACTATGAGTTCCAGTGATCAGGGAAAGCTGCAAGGAGGCATCCACCTTATCATTCATGGTATGGTAAAAGAGCACTGTATTTGTGGTAAGGGCACATGGGATCATAGCCTGACTCTGCCACTGATGGCTAATATGACCTTAATCAGTCACTTAATCTCTCCTCTTTTTTTATCTGTTAAATGAAGGGGGTCAGATAAGATGATCTCTAGTGTCCCCATCACCTCTAAATCCTATGATCTGTAAGCTGAGATGTGAAGGAAAGAACAGAAAGGAAGGCTCTAGATAGGCAGCAAGAAGTAGAAAGGGAATCCCAAGGAAAAGAAATCTAAAAGTCCCAATGTAGTAATACACATGGTATGTTTGGGGAGAGTGATCTGTCTGGTTCAGAAGATAAATAGTGGGACAGAAGATTCAAAAGGTAAACTAAGTCTAGATTGTAAAAATATTGACTATCTGGCTAAGGAGTTTGGCCTTGATCCTCTAAAGGAACAAAGAGCTACCGAAAGTATAGAATGATTCATGGAAAATTTCATATGTAATAATATGATAACAATTTCTTTTTATAGAATTTAAAGCACCCCAAAGGGCTATAAAAATGTTCATACCCTTTGACCCAGCATTACCACTTCTAGGGTTGTATCCCAAAGAAATCACACAAGCGGGAAAAGGACCCATATGTGCAAGGATATTTATAGCGGCTCTTTTTGTGGTAGCCAAGAATTGGAAATCAAAGGGATGCCCATCAATTGGGGAATGGCTGAACAAGCTGTGGTATATGAAGGTAATGGAATACTATTGTGCCATAAGAAATGGGGATGATACGGACTTTGTAACAACCTGGAAAAACCTATAAGACATAATGCTGAGTGAGCGGAGCAGGGCCAGGAGAACGTTGTACACAACCACAGATATATGGACTCTGTGAGGACCAACCCTGACATACTTCGCTCTTCTCAGCAACGTAAGGTGCAAGGACAACTCCAGGGGACGCTCGATGGAGAATGCTATCTTCATCCAGAGAAAGAACTGTGAAGTTTGAATACAGATTGAGGAGCACTACATGCTTGCCTTTTTTGCTTCTCTTTTGTTTTTGTTTTTGGGTTTTTTTTGGTTTTTTTTGGTTCTGTCTCTTCTTTCTCATGATTCATTCCATTGGTCATAATTCTTCTCCACAACTTGACTAGTGTATAAATTAATTCAATGCGAAGTTACACATGGTAGTTATATGAGATTCCAGGCCGTCTTGGGGAGGGAGGGGGGAGGGAGGGGGGAGGGAGGGGAGAAAATCTGGAACTCAAAATTATGTAGAACCGTGTGTGGTAAACTAAAAATAAATAAATTAATTAATTTTTAAAAAAAGAATTTAAAGCACCAGGGAATAACTTCAATGATTTTTCACACATCTATGAAAAAAAAATAATATTCAAGGAGCCTTTAATTGCCAACTTATGTTTAATAATGATGAGAGTTGTAGCTTGGTCCTAAGCTTTGCCTTTGAGCATGCTTTACCTCTTGCTCTAGATATATTTTGATTTTAAGTCTAGCCACCTATTCACAGGACTATATAGTACCATTGTAATGATCATGTTACAGTGAATGTCCAGCAAGTCACCAACTCTGCTTCTGCGGACTACAAGGATGACCACAGCCTATGCACCCTGGAATCTGACTCACTCTACAGCAGAAATGCGCCTCTATACTTCCCCAGTATAAAAGAGACAAATTGATTTGGGAAGCTCAAAATTTAAATCAGAGGAACCATATGTCCTGTAAATCTTTATTCCCTCTCAGAACTGCTTTGACTCCACAGACCAACAGCTTGTCCAAAATGCTAACCAAGTCTATCTGAGGAAAATGTCACCATTTCTACTAATGCAACAACAGAATATAACAAAAAACCCAATTTCTGAGCTCCTTAATCTCTCCAAAATCTTCTAAACTGAAAGAGTTATTGCTTTTCAAAATGCAGCTAGCATGTTGTCATAAAATATGTTGATAGCTAATGTAGGTGAAAGTATATCTAAATAATTTAGGTGACCAAACAGTTGGCGGGGGGGAGGATAAAAGTCTTTCAATTCTGACTGTGGGACAAAGATTGCAAAAGTTTTAACCTATAAAGGAGTTCTCTTATTCCTTGAGTCTGAACCACAGTCTAAAAAAGCAGGATTTTAGACAACTTTTCTGTATTGATATGTATTTCAGAATTCCATGCTTTCCTGTGAAGGTTTCTCTGCTATTTGTGGCTACGTTTCCCCACACCTTCACAGAACTTCTGCTGACTTTTCAGAGTGTCCTTTGTTTTTTCGAATGGTAAAAGTATAATTTTAATTAATAACATTTCAATGGAGGGTTCCTCTTAGGGAGAGCTACTTCGATGTCCTGGCAGATGGCCCACAACAACAATGCTTAGCTGATCTGGTTTCAATGAATTTTATTAAACAAAAAATCCTATAGAACAGATGTGTTCACAAGTCCCTGTCCCTGAAGCAGTCGATCTATTTAAATACTTTTGTTTTGGTTCAATACGCATGCTTTCTGTGGTAATTATGGGTATGCTGAGGTCTCAGTGGGCAAAGAGAGGAAGAGGTAGATGGAGCAAACTATTTAGCAGAGCTAAGTGGAATTAATTAGAGGTGGAATCGAATAACAGAAGGCCTAGGGTCTCCAGAACAAGTCCAGCAGAGGGCATGAATACCAAGAGAGCAACACCATGCATCATCCTTAACACCATTTGGATCCTAAGCAAATATAGTTGGGGGAAAGAGCACTGGATTTAGAAGCAAAGGACCTAAGTTCTGGTCCCAGTTCTGCTATTTCCTAACTGAGCACTCTTAGAGAAGTTCCTTTTCTCTGGGCATCAGTTTCCTCCTCAGTAAAATGACAAGATGCTTGCTAAGATCCCTTTCAATTTTAAATCTTATAACTCTATGATAGTATGCCCACACATCCCAAAGAACTAGTAAAAAATACTTTCCCTATCCCATTAACTCCTAGCCTGTGCAGATACAGCTTAAAGTGAGATATTAGTTTTAGTTAGTTTTCTTCATACTTGAAGAGGACCAAAATGACATCACTATGTTGGGGTCAATGTTCAGTGTATCTAACTGTGGTTGATCAGACCAATATGAGCTTGGAAGGCTCTCCCACAGGTCGGGTATAAACGCTCCATATGAATTTGTTTCATGGAAATACAAAAGCAAGCCCTAACAAATAGGTTTCTACTTAAACATTGTTTAACCAGAAATTGTAGTGATCAGTCAAATTTTCTAAAACAGGTCTTTCCCTGAAGTTGCATGGCTAGTCAGCAGGAGCTTTAGAATGTTACCTCTAGTTCTACACTGGGTTAATCTTTATTTAAATCACAAATGGGTGTGTAAAAATCACACTGTACCTATATTCAGTTTTCCTTCCCATCCCCCTAACTTAGGAAAAATAAAATTGAATGGGATGCCATTCTATAGAAAAATCATAATTTACTTTCATCAATTTTCTTCCTTTCATTCCAAAGGCCAATTCTCTCAAAGTTGCTGCATTATGAAACTTTAAAAAAAACACAGTTTCCTACTCAGTGAAAGCCATCTGGACCTTGCCCATTTTCAAAGAATTCTTTAGCAGGATCACAAAGGTTTTGAAAAACCTGCAATAGGAGCATGGTTTTTCTTTTTTATGTTTCCCAAGCTGGCAATCTGTATCAGTGTGTAATTAAATCAATAGAGGGATCTCTAATAAAGAAAAAAACACCTGTTTGCCAATATGCAAATTCAACTGGTGACAATTTCTGCTATCCAGCCTCTCTCCCTTTCGTATGAAATGACTTAATCAATATCACCATTTAACTGTTCAATTGGCTATTTATCCTCATGTTCTCTCAGTCAAGTCACAAAGATTTCAGAAATAGAGAGGTATGTACTTTAACCTAGTTAACATATGAAAGCAGAGCTATTGACCCACTGAAAGTGAATGTCACAGAAATATCTTTGTTCATTTCGAGGCTACTAAATAAGATGAATAAGCATTTTTAAACATACCAAGAAAGTCCAAAGAGAGCCCTTCTACCCACAAACAAGGCCAGCTCTATGCCTAGATGGAGTGAGCAGTCATAAATATGGTATACCATTTAATTTCAACAAACATTTATTAAGCACCTACTATGTGCAAGGCACGATGGCTATAAAGACAAATTAAGGTAGTCAGTCCTTGCCCTCCAGGAGTTTACATTTTACTAGGATAATTTCAGGGCCAGTGAAAAATTCCCAACTTGCAAAAGATCTTCCACCCCTTACCTGAAAGTTTCCCATTACTCAGTCCTTGGAGTTAAAGTACTGAAGGCCCATGTTTTAAATGCATATGTTCTTAATTTCAGTCCTAGAAAAATGATAAAGAAACACACTTTTCTCCTGTCAGTAAAGAGGCAGGAACTCTAAAGTACAGATGAGGAATGCAGCACATACACACTGTCAGACACAGACCTTTGTGTTGATTGCTTTGCTTAAATGATTTCCTTTGTTTCAAGGAGGGAGTCAATGAAGTGGGGGTTACGGGAAGGAATAAGGGGAAAGGAAATGACTGTGTGAGAAATAAGAAACAACAATGAAACAATAAAAATTAAAATAAAACCTATGTGTTCTTTGGGGCCAGAGTGAAAGAAAAACTAAGCCAGTAAAGTTTGAGTTTCTTTCATTAGTTTATCTAGTTATCTCCTATCATCTAGCCAATAAGATCTTGACAGCCTAGAGTACTGAGTTGACTCTATTAAGATTTAAAAAAAAATTCCACAGAGGAAAATGTATAGCCTTCTATTTGTGTTCAGAAAGTCCACCTTGTCAGCACAAGGTGAGGAAGGGGTGGCTGGACAGAAGTTTGTGTAAAAAAAACTTCAAGGGAGCTAAGCGTCCTACAAGGCCAATGACAGAAGTTAGTAGTATAACATGGCAGGCAGAAAAGCCACATTAAGAGAGGCCGAGCTTCCTAGTCAGATTCCAGGTAGAATAAGTATTATTTTCTTCAGTTGTAGGCACTGCAGTTTACAAAGGACATGAATAAGACAGAAAATATCCAGAAGAGGGCAATCAGGATGATGAAAGGCCTTTAATTCATGCCACATAAGGATTAGATAAAGGAACTGGAGATGCTAAGCTTGGAGAAGAGAAAACTTAGGGGAGACATGATGGGTATTTGAAGGTTCAGGTATCTGAAAGACTGATATTGGGAAGAGGGATTAGGCCTAAACCAGAAGCAATAAGTGAAAGTTGCAAAAAGACACATTGAGGTTTGGTGTCAGGAAAAACAGCTTTCCAAAAGTGGAAAGAGCTGCCTTAAGATTGCTGGATTGCCCCTTTGTGGAGATCTTCAAGCAGAGGGCAGATGACTACTTGTTGGGAATATTCTAGTGGGAATGCCTTTCAGCTATGAGTGTATTAGATGGTCACTGAGGCAAACCAATGGACAGAGTGGAGAAGGAAGAACTGGTATATGGGATGTGACCTCATGGGACAGTCCTAGTGGGACAAGCATTGAGAATCCCTAGGGAAGCAAGGGACAACAGAAGAATGAAAAGGAGTGGGAAAAAGAGCAGACTCTGAAAGAATACTTATAAAAAAGATGCCAAAACAAATGTGTACTTCTCTGACAACCCTACATCAGGCCACTCTATCTGTGCTTCTTTTTTTCAGTATTTCTTGGAAATAAATGATCCTATTTTCACTAAGATAAGTATCATTTATGGGCAGCTATCACCAGGGAAGTTTGAAACATGCCTTTAGCCTCCATGCTCATTACAAAACCTTAATGCTGAATCAATGAATGCTCATTGTCATGATGTCATTCAGCAAAGGGCTCAAAGTCATTCTATCTTTTTTTTTTACTAAAAACATCTTTGATCAACTTTATTCATGCTTATTTTTCCAGGGTAAATAAAGATTTAGAGAATCATGTTTGAAAGTGTTTATTTTCTTCTCACTACACTACAGTTTTGTTGTCAATTCCCACCTGTCAAATAGCTGCTGTTTTAAAAACTAAGAATCTGAGATCCATCCAACATAAAGACAGTTTCTGTTGCCCTCCACATCGTTAATTAAGAAGTTCATGCTCATGGAAGAACCATGTCTGAGCAGGGTCAAAATGGTACCTTGGAGCTGACCAAGGAACCTCTGCAATGTCAGGAGGGCAGGACATTGAAATGATTGGCTGTGGAAAAGGCCAAATATTCCAAGGCATTCCTATTGGATCATGGCATAAGGTTTCCTGATGTATGGCCTGGGTGCCTCTGTACTTTTCCCTGTCCTCTTGACTCCCTCCCTTAATACCTTCCTCACCCACCTGATCACTCTACCCTTTTCCTGGGTAATAGGTTTCAAGCTTTAAAAATACTTTTTTAATTAAATGAAAACACACTGTATCCTCATCAGCTACCCAATCAACATAGTTTCCTCTCTATTTGTGAAACTAGCCTGGTTTTAGTTTAAGTGGACATCACAACCCTTAGTAAGATGACCTGAAAGGACAGGCTGCAATTTCTGTGTTCTATCCAGTCGTTCATATCTGGAATTTCTTTTTATTATATGTCAAGAATACAAGGCCCAAAAGAGTCTGCCTCTGAGAATAGCTAAGCCAAGGACATTGTGTTCCCTCTTAGCAGTGACATGTTTTTTCCTATGAAAAGGAAATTCCTTCATTTCAAAAAGGTTGAATAGATTTTTAAAAAAATAATTCAAGCTGGTAAAGTTAAAGTACTAACAAGGTTCTAAAAGTTTATTATCTGGTCCTATAATATATAAAAGCTGTTTCCTTCCATTCATTTTCAGTTTCTCAGTGTTTTCTTCTTAAGAGTCAAACAAGTGTATACTTGACATATAATTGAAATTCCATATAATGTATTTCAGGTATGAAAGACCAAATGTGACTCATCCATAGTAGGCTCAGTAAAACTCCATCCCTTATTTTCATCATTTATTTCACTGGTATTGCTGCCAGTGCTTGGCCTTCAAATTTCCCCATATAATTCTTCCTCACTGTGTGTCTCCCCGGACTTCTAATCTTACTCCCTGGAAGTAAATATACACAAATGAGATTTGTCTTTTCCTTTAAGAGAACTGGCCCAATGAAGTATCACTCAAGTTAACAAGATTTCCTCAATTTCTGTTTTAAACACAGAATTGTTTGGTGAAATCAGCACTCCAAGAGCCCAGGTTCTCCTCAGCTTTTTTTTTTAATGGTCCTTTTCCCACATGGCCTCAACATAGCACTTGCTCCCTCCTGCCAATCTTAATGTGTTCATTTTAATGCTTTGAAAATAAAAACAACTAGGTACCATCTATCCTTGCTTCTGGATAAAAGCCAGTATTTTGCCAAAAAGAGAACAAAATGGCAAAAGATTGAAAAATAAATCTTGGAGTTCAGTATGGAAGCAAGGGAAAATCTGGAAATTAAAAACAGAGAAAAATTGAGGGATTAGAAAACAGAGACTAAATGAGATCTGGGCATATAAATAATATCTAATATAGTTATAAAGTAAATATTATTTTTAAACTATTTATCTAATAGGTCAAATGTGTACCTCTTGTTACAGGAATACTTTAAGGATCTATGATTTCATAGTTTAAATTCTCCTTCCATGCCTTAGCACATCATTTCATACATCTTTTGGTGATGATCCCCTATATTAGACTGGTCCTCAGATGCTAGGAACACAATGTTTATGTGCATACTGGCCCATGTACCTAGCCTTTCCATCTTGGGAGCCCATTCTAGAGCTAAAGCATCAGAGGTGGATTTTATAGAGGGACTAAATTAAGCCCTCTATAATGTGCCAATGTCAATCAAAAAGTAGGCCAAATTACCCGATGTATTTAAAAGAGCATCAGAATTTTCTCAGTGTTAATCTTTTTTTAAAAATAATTTGTGACACTAAAGACAGTGGCCACTCATAATCTTAATAGTCCTGCAGAACTGCTCCTAAAATTATTTAGGTAGAAGCTTTGTTCTTCCATTAAAAGTTCACAATGCAGGCTTAAAACGAGAGACTCTTAGGAGTTGGAAGGAATCTTAGAGGTCATCTGCCCAACCTCCTGTTCAATATAAGATCTGTTTTTCATATACTCTAAACTCAAGGTGGCATATGCCCAATGTTGCCTCACCAACTTACCTCCTCTGCAGCCTACCTTGGGACCCAGACACCTATACTAGCTAATTTATACAGGAAGAAGGTAAGAACTAAGAAATATGAGGCCTTGTTCCATGTATATTCCAATTAAGACCAAGGACCTACTACCCTAGGATTTTATGACTTTTCTGCAATTTTTCAAAGTACTCCTTTTGTTAACTGTTTTAAAAGCTATTTCCCTGTAGTTTCTAGCAACATAAATGGTTTTTTAAACTAAACTAAAGAAAAGCTGTGTACTTGCTCAAAGGAAAACAGGGGAATGAGAGAAACAGGCATCTCTTCTTGTGAGATAGATGAACTCAGGTGGAAGAAAGGATTGGGGCCTCATAGCTCAAAAGTAAAGAAAGTAGGTTAAAGGGAGTAGCAAGATACTTTGGGGGGTTTAATACTAGTCGGTAACATGTAGGTCACAAAAGTTAGCAAAATAGAACAGTGAGAATGGAAAAATTACTCCAATATTTGGGCCAAATTCTGGGCCTTCCTTTCTTTTTACTTCCTTCTTTTCATTCACAACAGCTCCAGTGTCATTCTGTTCCTATACCAGGCAACAAGAGTGTCTTTTCTTTCCAAGATATATTGGGCCAGAAATGCCAAATATAACTTTATTCATTCATCTCTTCATTTCACAGATATTCCTTTAAGTTTAGGGCTTACTCTGTACCCAGACTGGACTAGGCACTAGAGAATAAGACGATCCCTAATCTCCAAGGTTTACAGTCTTGCTGCAAAGATAAGACATGCATACACTGAACAATTAACCAATTGCAGATAGCAGCATGTGATCAATAGTCAACACAAGCAAATAAAGGTTGCATCAAAACAGATGTGGAGGTCAGAACAATCATGTAAGACCTCTGAGAAGAAGTGGGACTTGAGTTAGACCTTGTAGGAAGTATGGGAGTTAGGGAGAAAGAAGGAACAAGGAAATTTCAGGAACAGGGTAGAGCATGAACCAAAGCTGGGAATCAGGTATGAAGGAGAGTGAAAATACTGGCTTGGCTGGACCAAAGGGTTCCTGTTCAGTGATGGTAGATGATAAGGTTGGAAAAGTACTTAGAAACAGCTTGTGAAGGAGTTCAAGTACCAAACTGAGCAGTTGAGACTCATGCTGTGGAACACGAGAGAAGTTCCCGAGGTTCCCGAGCAGAGGAATGACATGATAAGACGGCTACTTTCGAAAAATTAGTATGAAAGATAAATGAGGATGTACAGGGATGGGGGTGAGGAAGAGAATGAAAGACCAGTCGGGAGGCTACTATAACAACTCAAGTATGTGGGGCCAAAGACCTGGCCTAGGGTAATGGCAATGAGAATGAAGAGAAAAAGATAAATGTGACAGACATGTTGAAGAAAGGATTTACTTGGTAACTCAATGGATGTAGGAATGGAGAAAGAGAAAAAATCAAAGATGATTCTAAACAAGTCAGAGTGACTAGGCAAATGGTAACACCACTGACAGAGCTGGGTCTGAGCACAACCCAACTGGATTAGCAGATCCTTTATCTTTTTTCCCCAGAACCTAGAATGATTCCTTGCAGTAGCAGGTGCTTAACTAAATTTTTGTTGAGTTGAATGAATGGAAGATGGAAAGTATGAAGATTTCTTCCCATGTTGGAGAATCATGAGGCTGGAAAGAACTCGCGTCCCTGTTTAGGGAAAAGTCTATCTTCAACCTACCACTAGTCCATGTTAGTTGTCTCCCAAGTTTAGCAGAGACTCCACGAAATAACAATAACTGGAGTTGGGTCTCCTTTCACATTCATGCAGGGCAAGGTTGAGTCAGTACAAGTAGTTTACTGGTTCAGCATCTGTGCTCTGTACCTATTTTGGGAAAAAAAAATATAGGACTATAGTTCACAATACTTCTTTACAGCAAAAGATCCATCTCCAAATAAGAACAGCATCTCTATATGGGACAATAACCATTGACAATCCTGTTGCTGTTGTCACCTACAAATGTCTGGGGCCTAAGATAAAACCTACTTATTGACATCAAGCAATCAATCAATTAATTATTCAACAAGCATTTATTTAGGTACTGTGTTAGATGCTAGGGATCCATCAATCACGACTTTTAAGTAGCTTAAATTCTAATGGGGAAGACAGTAAACATGTAAACAAGCATATAGAGAATCAATGTAAAGATAGTAAATACAAATAAATAGAAAATAGTTAAATACAAGATAGTTTGAGAGGGAGGACACCAACATTTGGGAGTGGGGCATCAGGAAAGATTTCATGTATAAGGCGTGGGGCTTCAAAGGAAGAGGAGGATTCTACCAGGCAGAGATACTCTATATAGGGAACACCCAGGTGAGGAAAACTCCCTCCACCAATGAAGGTCAGCCCATTCTCTGAAACTTAGACTCTTAGAGCATTCGCTAAAATATCAAGAAGTTACATGATTTGCCCAGGGTCACACAATCAGTTCACGTCAAGAGGCAGGATTTGAACCTAGGCCTTCTTGGCTTCTAGAACAACTCTCTACCCATTAAGCCATGCCACCTCTTCAAAGAGGAGGAGGACTAAACAGACCATTAGATTTGGCGACCAAGAAATTGTTGGTAACATTCGGGAAAATAGTTTCAGTTGAGGGATGAGGTCAGAAGATAAATTACAAATAGATGAAGAGTGAGTGGGTGGCATTGAGGAGTTTGGATGAGAAAGAGAAGAGGGATATAGTGGTAGCTTGAGGGGATGATAGGGCCTAGTGAAGGATGGAGGAGACAAACATGTTTGAAGGTAGTAAGGAAAAAGGTGTATGTGAAAAGGTCGAAGATTTGATAGAGAGGTGATGATTGGGACTGAAACTTTTTTGGAAAAGATGGGAAGAAGGATAGGATCAAACACATATATAGGGAGTGACTTTGGCAAGGAGAAAGGTCATCTCACTGTCAGACAATGGAAGAAAGGAGGAGATGGCGACAGAGAGGGGATTGGTATCAAAGGGCTTTGAAATGAAGAGAATGGAAGAGGGAGCTCATTCATGTCAAAAAGTCACAATTTTCTCAGTAAGAGGCAAGGTCCAAGAAAGAGGAGAGAGAAGAAAGTATGAGATGCTTGAGGAGAGAAAATATTTGAAGGAGATTCTGGGGGAAGTGAATTAGAGAATCAATTAATGAATAAAAAGATTGCCTTTTTCAGCAGTGAGAGCCTAGTTGAATATAGGTAAAAGGAATTTATAACATAGCAAGTCAACATGGGTATGAGACTTCCTCCGGCTCCATTCAATAACCTATGGATGGGAAGAATGGAGGCAAATGGTTGGAAGAAATCTAGGGCTGAAGTTTGGAAAGAGATTAGCAGGGATAGGGCAATGGGGACAAGGATTCAAGAAAAGAGGACAATGAAATAGAAAGGAAGGAAATGAAGTCAGAGCAGAGCTAATGGTCTGGAAAAAATACCAAGGATGGAGAGGGACAGGAGGTCTTAATGAAAGCCAAGAACAGGTTTAGGAGGCATGAGGAATAGAGACAGATGGAATGATATGTTTAGATAGGTTTTGATCACATAGAAGAATGTCAGAGTTTCTAATTAAGGAAGTGGAACATTTGTAGATGATGGTGAGATCCAATGTATGACTATCCCTCTGAGTGGCTGAGGTGGAATAAAGGAATAGGTCATGGGATTTAAGGAGAATGCAAAGGTAGATAAAGTGATAAAGAGGTTATTAAAACCTAACGTGGACCTTCTTCGTGAGGACATCAGAAGAACTGAATGACCACTGAAGAAGTGTCAGTTTCTTTATACAAAGTCGATGACTGTCCAAACTATGGTTTTGAAGAAATGAATATTCATAATTTGTCTAGAAGCAATTAGGTGGTACAGTGGATAGAGAGCTGAGCCCGGAGTCAAGAAAGTCTCAGTTCAAATTCAGCCTTGTTAGCTGTGTGACCATGGGCGAGTCACTTAACCACTATTTGCCTCAGTTTCTTCATCCTTAAAATGGAGTTAATAATAGCACCTATTTGCCAGGGTTGTTATGAGGATAAGTAAGATAATATTTGTAAAACATTTTGCAAACCTTAAAGTGCGACATAAATGTTAGTTATTGTAATTATTGTTCAAGGCATTTCTGTAGCCTGGACCTCTGTGACTAGTGATCTTCCACATCTTGGGATTTGGTGAGCAAGTCCATGTTTCTGCTAGTCATCTTTACTTAACAATAATCACAAGCAACAACCCTTCTGACACCTACTTTCCCCAAAAAAACTCCAGGTCTTTTCAAGGTAAAATATCATATTTATTGAATATCTTTTGGTGCAATAGTTGCTGAGAGTGGATGAGTGCTGGTCCGTACCCACACGCATACCCCATTCCCCCTCTTCTGTCATGGCTTCCTCCCCCAAGTGTGGGAGTTGCTGTCTCTCATTGTACCCTTGATCCCAGGACTACAGATATTGCCATTATGTGTTGTAGTATTTATGCATTTCTTAACCATTTAACATGTATAAAACGAGGTGATCATTTTTGTTAAGCTCCTATCTCTTTTTTAATGTGTTGCTGATGAAGTTTTTGAGTGTTGTGTCCCTAACCCCCATTTCCCATAAGCCCATGGTTTTTATTGCAGTTTTGCGTAGCTGTGTGATTTTTAGGGAAACATATCACGCTATAAGAGAAATGACTGTAGATATAATAGGCAGGTCAAAATGTGCTTTTCATAATCCAGCATTGTGTGTAACAAACAGCAAGTTTGACTGTATTGTCCTTGCTAAATGAAGTGCCTTTTGTGAAATTTTACTTCAAATAGTCCTCATACATTCCAATTATTCATTCCTCTCATAGAGAGCTGAGTAGAACACAATGACTTTTTTCCCGGGCCTACAGCAGCCAGAGGTCACATCTGGTCTTGATAGGCACACAGTTGGAGGAATGAACCACATGTAATTACAGGAGGAAGGATACAGGACTGATCAACAAGTAGAGGAGCCACTTGCTTAGCTAACTTGCTTTTACTAGATATCTAACTTTAGAGTAATAGCCCTTCAACTCAACCCTTCAAAAATTACCTTAACGCCACCCCCCACCTCTGCCAAGAAATGACTGGAGTAAGATATAACAAAATTTCATCCTGACCGTAGTACAGGCACTTTCCAAAGAATCCCTAAAGTGAATGTTCTTCAGGCAGTGATTTGACCATAGCTTCTATCCACAAATTAATTCACTTCTCTCAATCTTGGAAAAGAAGTTGAAAGCTTTAGATTCTCTAAAAGGACACTTTCCCTGGCAGTCCTAGCATACTTGGCAAGATGACCACAAGCACTTAGATACTGTGGAACAGCTCCAGTGCCATCAAAGACCTTTTTTAGGATTTTCAATATTTAATGCCTCTGGACTAGTGCAGTTGGATATATGCTTTAGTACTCTCCCTCACTTAGTGAATATTAACACTTTCCGAAGTCTAACAAAGATTTCAAAGTGTTTCCCATCATCATTGATTTCTTTGCTTTTAGGTGCCACAGATACTGAGTTATCTTTGATTGATGACTCTTAAATTGTTATTCGCTGCATTTTCCTGCTTCACATTTTAGCTATTAAGGGTTTGTCTTTCAGAATAATTTTCAATGGTGATTAAATCTTGCTATTTGTTTAAAGAGAGCTATTTCTGGAATTTTAGATGTGGTTATGACTGATCTCTATCCCATGAGCTTTGCTGACTTTCCTCAGCCCTCTTAAAAGGAACCCACTAACTCTCAGAGGGGTGCTCACAACACAACAGAGGGCATCAGCTTTCTAAATACTTTAATGCAAGTTGGAGACATCTAAGACATATCATACTAATAATCAGTTTACTCAACTGGCTTATTCCATTAATAGTTGGGATTAAACCTCCTGCCCAGCAAATTCATTGTTCAGAATTCCTAACATTAGGATATAACCATGTCCAGCAAAGTGTAAATATTACCAGGCTACCAAACACTAAAACTAGAAGCTACTTGAGAAATCCCCTAGCCAATTTGGAGGCCTGGACCAAGTCAGATAGAATTGGGTTCTCATACTCTGCCCTCCTTTCTGGTTTTCCATGAGTCATCATCCCATGGTGTCAACAGTTGACTAGGACTTACTCTAGGTCTCAACACTATCCTCCCACCTTCCCTATTAACCATTTTCCCCTCCTCTCCTCTCTCTATGTTGCCTATGGATGCTCAGCTTCCATGATGTGGATCCCTTGCTCCTATCCCAAATGAGAAGTAGTCATTTAGCAAGTGCTTGAAAGAAGAAAGGAAACAAGCATTTATTAAGCACCTCTTGTGTGCCAGGCACTGTGCTAAACACTTTACAAATATCTCAATTAATCCTCACAATGATCCTGGGAGGTAGGTATAATAGTTATCATAATTACTATTATTATTCCCATTTTAAAGTTGAGGAAACTGAGGCAAACAGAGATTAAATGACTTGCACAGAGTCACACAGCTAGTAAGTGTCAGACTTTGGCTGAATGGGAAAAATCTTCATTATCAAATTTCTCTGATATTTGATATCCAAGATATATAAACAATTAACAGGTAATACAGATATCAGACATACCTATGTATACACCTATATGTATATATATATGGATACATATATTCATATGTTTATATAAATAAAACCAAAAACCAATTCCCCAGTAGATAAGTGGTCAAAGGATATGAACAAACAGGACTCAAAACAACTGCAAAGTATTAACAACCATGTGAAATAATGTTCTAGATCACTAATAAGAAGAGAAATGCAAATCAAAAAAAGCCCTGAGGTTTCATTTGATACCTTGCAGATTGGAAAAGATGACAAAAGACAGCAAGAGTCCATGTTGGAAGGATCATGGGAAGATAGGCACACTAATGAATTGTTGGTGGAGAATCATTTTGGAAAACAATTGGGGATTATGCAAATAAAATGACTAAAATATTCATGCACTTTAACCCAAAGATTCCTTTACTGGGCTTATACTACAGGGAGGCCATTGATAAGAAGAAAGTCCACAATATACACTCAAATATTTATAACAGCATTTTTTTGTAATGGGAAAGAATCTGAAACAAAATAGATGTCCATCAATTGGGGAATGGCTAAACAAATTGTAGTGCATGAATATAATGGAATATTACCATGCTGTAAGAAATGATGAATGTGATAAACACAGAGAAACATGGAAAGATTGATGTGAACTAAAGCAGAATGAAGAGCTCCCGAAACCCCACTATATAAAATGACTACAAAAATTCAAATGACAGAACTACAAAAAATCAAAAGTGAATATCAAAAAATTATAAGCAATGGCTCAAAAGAAGAGATATAAGAAGTCACTCCCATTGCACCCCCTTGAAGAGTTGGGAGGTTCATAAGTGCTGTATATTGAACATATTTTTCAGACTTTTTCAATGTATTGATCAGTTATGCTTATCTTTTTCTTCACCTTTAAAAAAGTACTATTTGTTATATGGGATGGCTCTCTGGAAGGGGGAGGGATACCGGAGAAAATTATGGTAATATTGAAAAAACAAAAGACATCAATAAAAAATTTATTTTTAAAAGAACACCCAACTCTAGATAGCTGAATTTCTGTCATTTAAAATGTAGTACTTGTGAAATTAGGTTATTTTATTTTGCAGCCATAATGAAAGTCAAGCTGTCTTTCTCCATTATATTTTCATTGACTCGTATAAGTAAATTGTAATGCCAGTGATAAAAACCACTATCTCTGTGTAAAGGAGCACTATAACCCAGTGTCCTATTTACGGCCACATTTAAGTGGAATGAAAGGAGCTATATATATATATATATAGGTGTGTGTGTGTGTGTGTGTGTGTGTATCATGCTTATATATCATGAATACTTTCTTGTAGTAGATAATTGAGGAGGCCCTAGAAATAAGGAATACCAAATAACTCACAGACACTCACACAAACAACACACACAAAATTGACTTTTTTCAACAACCCTCTGACTCTTAATATTAAATGAGACATAAAAGACAGAGACTTGTATTTGACAGTATTCACCACTGTCATGGAAGATGTCCAGCACAGAGCCCAAATGGAAGAAAGATTATCTAGAGATGGTGAGGTTCTCCAAATGCTCCTGTTTGACACTATATTAAATCCCAAAGCAGACAGAGATTAATAAGTAAGATACAGTTACTGAAAACAGCTCAGCCTAGCTCTTCACACAGGAAAAACCAAGTGGATAATGCCTATCTATTGTCCAGACTACATTATACAGTTGGATAGACAGTCTAGAGAGCTGGTCTATTGGTGCAAAAAACGGACAGACATTATTGATGGATAGACAGTACATCAAGTCCCAAATCAAAAAGAAGCAAGACTCCTTTGGGAAACTGCTGCACGTTATTGAATGACCCCAAGCTTCTCCTTAAACCAAAACCCCACATTTTTAATGCCAATATTCTTCTGCTGGTATTATACATGTATAACCCATGCAAGACCTCAATCTCCAAAGAATCAAAATTGCAAGTCCCCCAAAGACCAATGGAAAGAAGCACAGTACTAATATAAATAGACTGTAGCGTATTGCCAATCAAGAATTTTGTAGGAGAAATGAAATAAGAGGAAATCACCAAAGAGATGTATGACTACAAAAGGAGGTGGATTGGTCAGGTAACACAAACAAGGGATGACAAATGCACAGCCTATGTGCTCCACTATTACCTAAGTAGTATCAAGAGAAATAAATGAAGGCCCCAAGCATGTTGTGTGGACCTCCTGTGGAGGACTTATCCAAGGACGTGTAAAAGTGTTACGTAGATAAAAAATCATAGAGAAGGTGTAATCTACACTAGTGGAGATTATCCACATCAGTGAGAATGCAGATCCAGAGAAGTATCAAAAGAAACCATCACCAGACCATAAAAAATGTACTGTCTGAAGCAACATTAATATAATAGCTACTCTATCCAGAAGCAGGGAGTAGAGTAGGAGAGAAAATTTCATAGTGCCAAGTGACGTGTTTTTGGAGAAAAAAGTGATCCATTGCAGCATTAGTATGCATTTGCAGGAGAAATACTAATGCTGCAAAGGCAAAGATAGGATATATTACCTGCATACTTATCTTAAGTTTCTATGATAATAGGCAGCCAATCCTAAATACAAGCCTGTAGTTGAAATTTAAGTTGGAATGAAACTACAAAAATGATATGTATTGTCTCAAGAACTTCAGAAAGTACAAAATTCAGTAAACAGAACCAGAATTTCAAGTTGAAAATGGAGTTTTTCCCAGAGTTCACAAAGGAAGCAAGGCTACCCTATTGAATTTAAATCTAAAGCTCTCTCCATGTAAACAACCAGATGGAATATTTTTGAATTCTCATCCTTGCTTGGCTAGCCTGGCAAGTTGTCAAAACCAGATCTGTAGAGAAATCAGAAACACGAGTGGGAATGTGAAAGGGGAAAGAAGTCCCAATCAGTCCAGGGAACTGACAAATAGAAAAAGTTGTTACGAAGAGAAAAAGAAAAGTCAGACCAAAACAAAGGCAATGAATCTTGCATGGGACACAGGGAAAGCTGGATGATGTAACTCTCTCTATATTTCATTAACCTGGTTGAAAAAACAACATTCTATTCAACTGGGAAACAAAATCTAAGTACAGAAAACAAGGATATTTTTTTTCCCTTGCAACTGCAACCTTTTGTGAGACCATGCTTTCAAAGTTATGGAAATTGGGATAACACCTCATTATGTGTCCTTACAGGGGAAAAAAGATTCCTTCACTTTTGTAGAATTTGTACATGCGTACCATTTGTTTACCAAAAGAATAGACCTTTCTATGCAGCTGATTCTTTCTGAAATGAGTCATGTATTTAATATGGACCCTAGTTTGTGTCCTGCCCTTCCAGGGTTCACAGAATTCCAGACAGATAGAAAGAACACAAAGGGAAATGAAACTGATTCAAAACGTTCCACCTCAAACATGACCTCCATTCCACTACCACCCACAGGTTTTCCACATGCTATTCTACATTTACTCATTCCCTGATCTACTTGGGCAATTTTCTGGAGTTATGTCATTAAATTTCACTACAGTAAAATTGTTGTGTTTGTCCTTCATTCTGTTTTCAAAGAGGATCATGACATCAGGGAAATGATGACATGACTTGCAGTTGACTTTGATTTGAGTGAGGTAGGGCTGTGCAAGGTCACCAGCTGCACTTTCTCCTCCTGAGCCATCTGGGTCCAGTGACCAGATATTCATCAGGATGACTGGATATGGCCCAGGATGCAGTGGGAGACCCTGGCCCTTGTAGGCTCAGGCCTTTTCATGTACTCACTTAGAGTGAGGTAAAGCCCATTCAGTGAATAGGCCTCTTTAAGAAGTGAGTCAAGGGATGGCCCCTTTAATTAGAAAAAAAGAAAAAAAAATCAAGCTGGGTTGCTGTTCCAAAGAGAAACAGTTACCATTGACATTCACTCAGAGCCAGGAGGGCCCAAAATACAGCCATTAAGTGGAGCTTGGGCAGGAGCCTATTGTGGTCCAAAGCATGACCTTAAACCCAGTTCACTCTGAAGCTCATACAGTAAAATAGTACTTTTTAGGATCCACCAAAAACCACCCTGATTCTAAGCCCTTCTATTCTGAGGTGAATATTTTCTAGCCTTTGGAGCAAGGACTTTTCTTTGATATTTCTAGCTTTGCCATAGATTTGGTGTGCTGGGCAACAATTCACCTAACTTCTTCCAGTTAGAAAATCCTTAGTTGCAAGAATTTTGGAATTCTTAATTTAGAGAATGTCCCTGAAATAAATTAGGCGTTAAGAAACAGAATGATGGAGTATGGAGCCCATTGGACTAGGAGTCAAGAGACTTGTGTTCTGCTGCTCTAACACTAATTATATAACCTTAGGCAAGCTGTTTCACTCTGGGTCTTAATTTCCTCAGGCTAGATGATTGTTAAGGCCCTAACTCTAAAAATGTGACATTGAAATTTTTTTCAAACCAAATCTTGATTGCTGGCCTTACCTAAGAGTTTCCCCTACCCCCCCAACACACACACACACACACACACACCCTCATCCCTACCCCAGGATTTCTTTCAGTCAAATTAATATATTTGGTGGGTTTATCTTTCTCTTTCCTGTCTGCCAATCCCTGACATAAACCCTGCCAATATTAAGAGTTTGATTATCAGTATAAAAATGACAGTCTTCAAAAAAAAAGAGCATATCCTTACATAGGTCTGACTCAAGTATTAGTGTCACTTTGAGTTCCACTAATGGATACTTAGATAATATTGGCTTCTATCACTTAGGCCCTAGACACTAAACCTGTCATTTTTCTATCTGTCATTCTAAGGTAATGACAACTAAACTTTTCATGCCAAGATTTTTCAGAGATGTTTCTTCTCTAGTCTCCATATTAACTGCCAGTTCCCTAGTGTACCTGGCTCAGCATCTCATGTTGAATTTGTTTCAGTGATAGCCAAAGCTTTTGCCCTAAATCGCCATCGTTGATTTCAAAATCTTTATCCAAACATTCCTCAGTAAGACCATTTCCTACACAACTGTGATAGTCGCTAGCTTCCAGACAAAACTGGAAATTTTTACTTTCATACTCATTTTCGGGATCTTTGTTCTTCCCACCTTCCTTCCTCCTACCTCAGGTGCCTACACCTTCATCCTATGCAATAGATGTTAGTATATAAACTGCAATCATTTGCAAGGTGATCTTTCTGCATATACTTATTATGAGCACTGTGATGCTCACAGAGTGACCAAATATCTCATGAAATGATATTTCCTGTTGTCTTTGGGCATAAAAATCTGTGACTTGCTCTTCCTGTAAACTGTACCTTCTTCTGGTTTCATTTATAATAATAATTTCAAGTTTAATATGATGCAGATTCCCCATCCACTCACTGGTCAGTAAACAAGATTAATACAATGTACCATCAGGTATCTTCAAATTTATAAATGACCTAAAAACTAGTTCTTCTGCCTCCTTGTCTTCTAGTCTACCATTTTCTCCCTATAGAAACAGAAGAGTGGGGCAGGAATGGGAGCCATTTTGTATTTTTCTTTGTCTTATGTGTTTCTATCAATGAATTAATCACCAAATGTCAGTGTACTGAGCTAGCTTCATCCTGTTGTCAGGATAGTACTTGTGCTTTCCATACGAGGTAAAAAGACACTATTTGAATTGCCCAGTAATCCTTTCCCTTCAAAATGGCAGCTCTCTGACATGATATTCAGCTATTCAGCCACTCCACAGGAAGAGCACAGATGCCAAATGCCTAAACAAAGGATAGTATTATATTCATCTGAGATGCATGTCAGTAATGAATTAATGTGAAATATAGTACTTTTTCATCATTGGGTAGAAGGAGAGGGGGCAGAGAAATAAGTATAATCAACTACCAATTATCTCCATGTAGATTATCTACAAAAAAGTTTTAGGTCCAAGCTGGCTTCCCCTTCTTACTGGATTGTGTCTGGATTACCACTCCACCAGAGAACACTGACTTATCTTGGGCTAACCCTAAGCTTTAGGTAAGATAAATCTGGTGACAAAAATAAATAAATCACACACATACTACATCTCAAGATCAAAATTATTTTGGGGCTATCAATGTCAGTGCTCCCCTTTTTATGTAAATAATAAAATTCTCACTTTGGAAAGGTAAAAAAGGAAAGTGATACATGATCTACTCAACTCATGCCCAGCACATATATCACACAAATACTACCTGCATGCTGTCAGAATTCAACAAATGCATCATAAACTTTACAAATAAGATTGCTTTTGCTAGCTGTGAGATTTTTTCCCATAGATCCACCAGAAATTTTTCATTTCCTTTGCAAAAGAAGATTACCTGTGTGTGTATTAGCTGATGCATCTGCATTACATAGCAATCAATGATCTGGCTCCTTCACTCCATGCTATAAGAGTTGGTGCAACCTTTGCAAGAAAATCATTTCTTTTTTCTCTCTATAAAAAAAGCTTTAATCACCACATTTTCTTTTGTTATTGCACAGGACTTAGGAATTGGATTTCACCTCCTGGTAAAAGCTGGAGTTAGTCATTTCATCATTCTAATTTCTTTCTTCAGTTTTATCAGCTTTACATATTTATATTTTAAATTCAGTTTTACAAAGGGTAGGTAGGTGGTGTAGCAGATAGAGACCTGACCTGAAGTCAAGAAGGCTTGATTTCAAATCCAGTCTCAGACACTGAGTAGCTGTTTGACTCTGGGCAAGTCATTTAACCTCTGTTTGCCTCAGTGTCTTCATCTCGTTGTGAGGATCAAATGAGACAATAATTGTAAAGTGCTTAATTCAGTGCCTGGTGCAAAGTAAGCACTATATAAATGTTAGTTATTATTATATTAAATGCTAGAACCACCTGTAACTTAAATGGCCCACCTGTTTGCAACTTTCACTACCTAAAACAATTCTACTATCAATTGTCTGCCTTCAAACTGTTCTAATCCAGGGGTTAGAGAGAATGGTAGAAGGGGCTATGTCCGCTCTTGGAGACTTTTCTCAAAGTGCCAGCACAGTCCCCTGGTGCCAGAAGGCCTGAGTTTGAACCCCAGCTTAGCTAGTACTTGTGACCTTAGGAAAGTCAGTTAAACTCTCTGAGCCTCGGTTTCCTAATCTATAAATTGAGGAGCTAGATTCCTTCTTAGGACCTTTCTGGTTCTACTCTGAGTCTATGTAGTCACCTTAAAGGTACCTCCATATTTCCTTGAGACTACATGCTCTTTGCTGATCTTCTCAAGGCAAATCCCACACACAAAACATAGCGACCATTCATTCTCCTTATCCTTGGAGTTTATTTTTTGAGGGGGTTAAGATCTATCATTTCACTGGTATAGAGAACTCCCAGTGTTGAATTTCCTCCACCAATTCACATAAACAACTCAACAAACTGTGTCTGGGGCACTGAAAGGTTAAATGGTTTATTGATGTTTATACAATTAGCATATATAAAAGGCTAGACTTGAACCCAGGTCTTCCTAACTCCAAGGGAAGCTCTGCTACATGGCTTTTACTCCCTATTGTCCCTATAAATAACACAAGTAGAAATCTGTTTTTGGATTGATTGTTAGCCATTTCTATATTTATTTATCTATTTTATAGCTATCTACCTTTTTAAACCATGGAAACAATATGAAGGGCAACCCTTTGAAACCTGGACACTTATCCACCTGCCCTTCTACAGGGAAGTTGTAAAGAGGGAAAAGCTTGGCTTAAACTTTGCCTCCATCTGAGAGACTGTCACCTACACATAACAAAGAATAGGTAGCAGGGTGGAACTGATTAGGGCTGGGATGGGGACATATCCCCAAATATTGTGGAATTATACTTTCAGATTGACTTCATTATTTTGATTTGAAATTAATTCTAGGATAGAAAATATATCAATTATAAATACAAAATCACAAGTTATATAAAGCAGGAGGCTATCAATCCATTTCCCACCTGTGAGTACAGTGCAGACAGTGACTATTTGTATGTCATTGGGTCCCATGTCAGCTTCTATGTGGTGGCTATAGCCAATAGCTCTGTTCCTATGGAAAACATCATCTACAAATAAACCCATATAATGATGAAGAAATGTGCCCTCACTCAGATTGATTTATGGGGATTTATTTTGGTCAAAAGTAAGCAACTCTCTGCTTACATCTTAAAAGCAGTTCAATAATGAAGAAACCCAGAAGAATCTGAGATTGAAAAACAAAAATATATACCAATCTTTTCTTTTTCCCACCTGAATGGGATCATTCCCCAAATTATCTATCTTCTTATCTTTCTGTCCGCCAAAGTTGTCAAATTATTCTCACCAACCCATATTTTCAGAAAATATTAATAGATTTTCAAACCTAATTCACTGCTAATTTACCAATATGATGTTAAAGAAATATCAGTTTGCAAAACCAAATAAATAACATGAATGTGTACTTAAAGCACTATCCAAACATTAGCTAAATAATGCGTTAATCGTCCATATCTTTGACATTCTTCACAGAATAGAGAAGATTAGAGTTGGCAGGAACTATAGAGAACATCTGCTCAAGCCCTCTTACTATACAGAGACCCTCCAACACTTGTGAACCTAAATTTCCATTGGATTGAGTTCTCCCTTCCCTAAAAAGTGTCCACCAAACCTTAGAAAAGTTTGGACCAAAGCCTTCTACCCAGGACCATAAAGTACTCAGACTTAGCAGCAATATAGGACCTTACAATCCAGGCACAACCATTCATCTATTCATTCCTGCATTACCACAAATGAGTGCCTCCCATGTGCCCAGCAGAGTGCTAGGCACTGTAGGGGATACAAAGATGTATAGTCTCTGCCTTCAAGGAACTCCCTTGGACCATTGTTGAGGTCATTGACCCTTAAGACCCAAAAGACTCCTCTACTTAATTTTCTTTTCCAGTAAATGATAGATTCTCTATAAATATACTATTAGTCACTGATCCCCAGTATACTGCTCCTGAATCCAGTGTGAGCTTCACCCATATATAAGTTTTTTACTCTCTCAATCCAAATGGATGATAGGCAGTTTGCTCCCCTAAATTCCTGGCTTTGCAGTTCTGGTAATGCTCATTCCTCATACTTCTTCCTGGTCTCCCCAATCCCCTCACAAACACATTCCAAACAAATAAGTCACTACTCACCCTACCACATAAAGTCCAATATTCCCATTTTCACACCCTGACTGCTGGCTCTATCTTTTCTCCTAAGACTTGGTGGCCTAGTCCATGATTTCCAAAGTGGTGTGATCAGCAGGAATGGGATGGTTTCCCTATCAATAAATCAATCAAGCAACAAATATTTATTAAGCTTCTACTGTGTACGAGGCACTGTGCTAGGGGCTAGAGATGCAAATGCAAATGCAAAAAAAGAAACCCTACTTGCAAGGAGCTTACATTCTAATTAGGAAGAAAATAGGCATGTAAATCAGAATTTCCAGAATGAATATAAAGAGAATAAATATAAATAAATACAAGGTAGTTAAACGTCAGGTAGTCTGGGAGAGAGGACACACAGTTGGGAAGATCAGGAAAGGCTTCATGAAGAAGGTGATGTTTGAGCTGTGTATTAAAGAAAGAGGGTGTTCTATGAGGTGGAGGTAAAGGGATTAAGTCCATCCCAAGTATATGGGAAAGTCCATGTAAAGGAGCAGAGCAGAGAGAAGGTCAGTGTGGCTGGATCACAGATTGCAGGAAGGGGAAGAATGTCCAGTGAGGCTGAAAAGACAGGTTGGGATCAAGTTGTTAAAAGCTAAACAGAAAAGTTTACACTTTATCCTAAAGGCAACAGGAAGCCATTGGAGGTGGCTGAGTAATGAAGGCACATAATCAATTCTATGCTTAAGAAAAATTACTAGGGCTAGAGTATATAAGGATGGATTTGAGACAGGGACACCAATTAAGAAGCTGTTCGATAATCTAGAAGACAGTTACTGAGGGCCTGGACTAAGATGGTAGCTGTGTGAATGGAGAGAAGGGATTAGATTCAAGAGATGTTGTGGAGGTAGAAATAGAAAGATTTGGCAACTGATTAGATATGTAGAGTGAGGAGTTGAGGATAATGCCAACATTATGAACCTAGAAGACTAGAAGGACGGAAATACTGAGATTTGGAAGAAGGAAGTGTTTAAAGGAAAAGATAATAAGTTCAGGTTTGAACATGGTAAATTTAAGATGTCTCTAGGACATCTAGTCCCAAATGTAAAATAGGTAGGGGCATGCTGGCAAATGTTTAACAACCAGTTGTCTGGAGAGAGGGAGGGATGTATACATGTCATGCTTTTTAAAATATATATATATGCATATATATATATATTATTTACTTTGTTAACTATTTTCCAATTATATGTAAAAATTTTTAGCACTCATTTTTAAAAATTTTGAGTTTCAAATTCTCTCCTTCCCTTCCACCCCTCACCCCAATTTGAGAAGACAATTTGATATCAGTTATATATGTGAAGTCTGCATGGCACACTTTTAAATTTAATTTGTATTATTAATATTTTCTCCATTGCTTTAAGTCTAGACAATCAACAAAACAATAAATCAGGCCATGATTTGTAACATTTGCTGATTTCTGAAGCATTAATGCTCTCACTGAAAATTTCATAATCAGCTCTCTCAAATAGGTATGTACTGGCTCCAGCACACCCTTACCAATAGGCAACCGATGGTGTGGGACTGAAAGGAAGAAAAGGATATGCGATGGTCATGTGCCAAGAGTGGTGAGCCCAAGTGCTCAAGTGATATCCACACAATGTCAAGAGATTATGAGAAAGGCCCCCAGAGCATTGGGGAGCACCTTGTTGAAGATTTATAGGACGTGAGCAAGAGTTGCCCAGTGTGAAAAGGTGTGGGAAGATTACCATGTGTTCCCCTCCCCCCGCCACTGAACAGGTAACAAAGCCATTAGAGTGTCCTCTGTATCCAGTATATGCTTCATAAGTTTGCCGAAATTGAGGGAGGAGGGACTAGTAAAAAGCATCCACAGTAGGTTCTTTCAAGGAAGGTCTCTCCATCCCTAAAATTCAATTCTTAAAGAGCTTTCAATCTACCTAGGGATACAAGACTTACACACATGAAAAATTCACTATAAGACAAGGATGCTAGAGATATTACATAAACATATTTAATTGCTAAGTGTGTGATACTCCAATGGCTCACTGTGATATAGAGATGACCCTGGGTTATTGAAAGTTACACCAGCAGAGTTTGAGCTTTACAAAGTTCTATCGAACCCATTCTAGCAACCAACTGTACCCTGCTGTTTGAGGACCAGCTTAGCTAAGTCCAATCCAATCCAATAAAAATTTATTAAGTGTCTACTACGTGCCAGGCACTGTGCTAAGTGCTAGGGATATAATTAATAAAAAGAAAGACAGTCTATGACCGCAAGAAGCTTACAATCTAATACACACAAAGAGGCAGGAAAGTGAAGGGGAGGAGATACATGGAGTCATCTTGTTCTATGGAGTTGAAGCCAGACAGAGTAGCAAATGCAAAGCAGAGTGGGCCCAGAGTCCAGTTTCTGGCCTCAATTAAAGGAAGACATTGGGAGGAGTTTGGTGCCCTACCCTCCAGCCCTCAAAACAGAGGTGACTGAGAGAGGTAATGACAATCAATGTAATGACAAGCATGGTGATGAGATTAGAAGTGATCATCCTGAGAGAGCCATCTAGCTCTTCCCAGAAGCAGAAGCAAAGTGGAACTAAGTATGTAAAAGCTCCATGTGAATAGGTTGGCCTCTAGGTGATGGTTGGCCCTGGCAGCCCATGAAACAAAGAGTGATATTTTTGTTGTTGTTGTTCAGTCATTTTTCAGTGGTGCCCAACTCTTTCTGACCCCATTTGGGGTTTTCTTGTCAAAGATCCTGGAGTGATTTGCCATTCCCTTGCTCATTGTACAGATGAGGAAACTGAGGCAAACAGGGTGAAGTGATTTTCCCAGGGTCACAAGCTAGTAAGTGTCTAAGGCCAGATTTGAACTCAGGAAGATGAGTCTTCTTGATTCCCAGTCCAATGCTCTATCCACTGTGCCACCTAGCTGCCCCCAAAATAATGCTATAGACAATACTATAAATTCAATGGAGGAAGATATGCTTGTTCATTGCACAGAGGAGGCACATAACAAATGCTGAATGACTATGGGCTAGAATGAGAAAGCTTTTTGGAGGACATGGACCTGGTGCTAAACCTTGAGACGAGGAGGATTTGGAAAGAGAAAAAGTTAGTGTTGATCAAGGTAAAGGTTGGGGATGGCAGGAAAGTGGAACTGAGTCAGAAACTGGACACTGCTTTTGCAGATGTCAGAGCTCTACACCTTGGGATTTTCTGAGTGTTCAAAACAGCACTTAAAGAATGTATACCGAAGGCTTCTACAGAAGCAGAGCCAATGCTATAACTAAGACAAAAAGGCTAGCAATAGATTAGTTGAGGATCTCAAGGCCTGAGATTGTCCATTTTGTCACAGACCATAAGGACCCATTCAGAATATTTAAAAGAGATGGTAATCAGCCACAAAAAGAAAGGCTTCTTGGGCACAAGAACAGTCTGTCCTTACAATCACAACTAGGACCTGGAGAAGAAAATAGTGACATTCTGAAAGAAATTCCAGCTTCGACAAAATACATCTCTCAATGAACCAATACTAGCAGAATACAACTGCTTCCTATATTGTTGGTGAAATACTTATTCAGGCAGAAGAAGGATTATTGACATGATTGGAAAAGCCTTTCAGTTTCTTTCTCTAAAATAGGTCAGAGACGTAGGAGACTTTTCTAAGTCACCTCCTTACTTACTAAATTATTCCATCCAACAACACCTGCCTATTCCTTTTTAGCTTCATTCCAATTTAAAGGCAAAAGACATTTCTTGATTATCTGAGAGGGACATGTGTGTGAGTGTGTGTGTGTGTGTGTGTGTGTGTGTGTGTGTAAAGGGTGAAAGATGGTGTGAAAGATGGCGGGCAACCTAATTTCTCACTACTTCCCCAAAACATAGCCCAATCTAGCCGGTCCGTTCTCCTTACTGTCCCCTGCAAGAACTATGCTCACATATACCTCTAGATCTTTGCTTATGTTGCTGCCCCCTCACTGCTTCCTTCCTGCTTTCCACTGAACTCAATCCTGCCCATTGTTTGAGGCCCAACTCAAATCTTACCTTCTCCAAGAAGCCTTCTCTTAGGATTTTAGCCCTCACTTCTTTGCATTTCTATTTTACTTATACTTTTATACACTTGTTTACTTATACACTTGTTTTCTAATTATTTCACGTATGAGAGTTCTATATCTCCAATTAGATTTCAAACCAGAGGGCAGGGACCATATCTTCCAGTACTAGGCATTGACCAGGCACTCAATAGATATTTTTCTGAATATTAATTGAAAAGAAATTATCATTTCATACTATTCTTGTTTATGGCTAATTCTGTTTTCTTATGGGATTTTGAGAAATAGTATGGAATGTATTACTCTCCAAACATTTTGTATCTCATTCAATGATCTGCAAGAGAAAAGCTTTAAACCCTACCCACAATACTTAGATTATGAGAATGTACATGAAGTGTTTACTTAAAGTGTGATCATATCTAAACCTCCACAAATACTTTCCTTCTGAAGCCGCACTGAAGTAATTATGCACCAAACAGAGACAGCCTTTAATATGTGCTAGCCACAGGTAATGTTTTAGGGCTTCGGGAAGACAGTGTTAATGACACTGTTTTATGGGAAGTATTTATGGAGCTCACATGTAGTTGCTTAAGATTTATGATTAAAATAATGTTTGGTTCCAATGTAAGAAAAGGAGCCAACAGCATGACTAGTATAAACCATGCATTCGTTGACATGTAACAGATTCCAATGAACTTTACGAATAAAGTAAGGATATTCATCTTAGAGTGTTAAAGACATCAAACCAGTTGGTTTCTGCATCTTGACAAAGCACAGAAAGTTCTCCCTGTGTAAGTTCAGGTAAATTATTCATTTCTTTGGTTAAAAACTCTAATTAGACATTTGCATTTGTTACCTCTGTAATTTATGAACTGACTAGGGCAATCTGCACTCAAAAGCTGACAATGGGCCAAAGGGAAATCAGAGTATTTTCCAAACTGATTTCTCATTAAAATATTATGAAACTGACATTTTCTCAAATGACAAGACATCCTTGAAGGTGTGCATAAAGAAGAACCTTAAATAAAATCAATACTCCCTTGAGAAAACAAAATGGTGTTTGGATTCTACTTTTATTTCAGGAGGCTCAAGCAGTTTGCCAACACTGAGGTCTCTTTTGAAGCTGTTTTGTACTGAAGGTGTGTTTTGTTCAGACCAGGTTAGACTGGGAGAGTCTTGCCTCCCTAGAGAGAGCAAATAAAAACAGAGTTGTTTACCCTAGCAGCTGCAGCCTAGCCTGAAGTAGGATCTTGGCTCCCATAGTCATGTTAGTGAGCCTTCAAGGAAACTGTCTGGGGGAGAGAGCCTGAGATGGGCTGGGGTAAGTGGAATCTGCCTATTTCCTTTCTGTTATAGAAGCTATGGTAATGCCTGGCAGGCTTCAACTGCTAAATGCATGCTAAGGGTAGATGCCTGACTCATAGACTTTTCTCTAAGAGAAAAGAAAAAGATGGGGAATAAGAAAATTTGCTTCTGAGCAATTTCACTGGGGGCACATCCTACAATGCACACAATGAATGAAATGTAGGGAATAAAAGGGAAAGCTTTTTGGAGATCTCCCACAGCCTCTCCATTCCTTGGCCCACCACCTTTATCGCCTCTTCCTTCCCTTTCACTACTCTATCCTTACTTCCAGTGATAAATTACCTGAAAAGCTACATCACTAATTACCCTAATGCAAAAGATCCTCTTCCTCTTAGTAGGAAGTCAGTATGTAAGCAGCTCATTAAGTTGCTCACAAGGTGTTTAAAGCCTAGGAAGATACTGAGCTAACACACTAAGATCAGTTCTCCAGGAGGGAAATAAAGTACCTTAAAGACTAAAAAATCCTCATCCTTTTTTTCATGGTTATTCAGGAGCTCTACAAGAGGTAATAAAGAACCATGAGGAATTCAAACCAGATAAAAGAGATGAGATTCTGAAATTCTTCAAACTATAGACCTACTACAGAGAGTGAAGAGGGTTCTAAGGATGCTTTTAAAACAGAATTCATTATTTATAACTATTATTGGCTTTACTGATACACACACCTTCAAAAGTCTTTAATTAAGAAGGAACTGGGGCATCCTGACATTATGCCTTACCGTTTTGTTACACTGTGGAATTTGTAATCCTAGACTTTAGCATTCTGAAAGAGAAAAATCAAACTGCTACCACTTTTCTGAGGCCTGCTTTCAATTCTTCAAAAATTATGTTAGAATGTTAATAGTTCACAGACACATAATCCTGATTGCCATCCTCTGGACACTTTTTCTAGTTTGTCCGTATCCTTCTTAAACCAGGGTACCCAGAAGTGAACATAATACTCTACATGAAGTTTGACAAGGGCAAAGTACAGTGATATGGCAACTTTCCCATTACCAGAAACAATACCCTTGTTAATGCCACCCAAGATCATGTTAATTATTTGTCAGCTTATTCATATTGAACTTGCAGTTTGCTAAAATGTCCAGATCCTTTATAGAATAATTGCTATTTAACTGAGCCTCTCTCATCTTATACTTGTGGAGCTGATTGGGTTTTTTTTTCTTTTTGTTACCCAAGCACAATACTTTTATCCCTAGTGAATATTAGCTTATCAGATTCAGCCCAGTATTCTAGCCTCTCAAAATCCTTTTGGATCCCAGCTATTTCTCCCAGCTTAGTGTTATCTGCAAATTTGATGAGCATACTAACTCTTTATCCAGGTCAATAATAAAAATGTTAAAACAGAACAAGGTCAAGCATAGATCCCTGGGGTATTCCACTGGAAACCTCCTGCCACATTGACATTGGACCATTGAGTCTGGCCAACCAACTATTTCTGAAACCATATAATTATTAATTATTATTTATATTTATATTATGTATATTTATAATCTAATATATTAATTTTAATGAATAACTAAGTATTATCATCTAATCTAAAACTCTTCCTCTTCTCCAAAAGAATAGTATAAAGTATTTTATTAAAAGCTTTGCTAAAAATCTAGAGAAACTCTATCTACAGTTTTCTTATCATCTACTAATTTGATAAACCTATCACAAAAGAAAATGAGGTTGGTCTGACATAACCTGTTCTTGATGAAACTATGTTAGTGTTTGTAATCACTGTTTCCCTATCTAGATATCTATCTCTTTTATTATATGTTCAAAATTTCCCCAGGAACCAAAGTCAAAATTACTGGCCTATATTTTACAGACTTTGTCCTCTTCCCTGTTTGAAAATTAGAACATTTGTTTTCCTCTAATCTTATATTACCCCTTCTATTTCCCATTATCTTTCATGTATCGGTGACAGAGACTCAACCTATCAGCTCTTTCAGGACCTATCTGGACCAAGCACCTTTGAATTCATCCAAAGCAGGAAGGTACTCTCTTACTATCTCCTTACTTATGTTGGGCATCATCTCCTCCTTGTTCTCCTTTTCAGAGGAAGCAGAAAAAAATAAGGATTAAGCAGCTCCATCTACTCTCTGTTGTTCGTTACTACCATCCCATCAATCCCAAGCAGAGGCCCAAGTCTGACTTTGATCTCCTTTTCTCTCTAAAAGGAGCTCTTAAAAAACCCACAACAAAAACATTTTATTGTCCTTAGTTTTACCCACTAGCCTAAACTTATTCTGAACTTTAGCATTTCTCATACTACTGTTACAAGACCATGAAACCTTCTGTTCCTTCTCTGTTTTCTGGCCTTGCTTCAGTCTTCTAAATATCTCTTTTTCAAAGCTAAATTACTTGGTGAGTTCCCTGTGCATCCACATCAATCTCTTTAGACGATTCCCATTTTTCCTCTTTTATGGAAATGTTTCCTTTGATATCTTTAGAATTCGTTCTTGTACATCAGTTTTAGGCTGTGTTCCCATGTTGCATTTTACTCCATGACTTACTATCTATCTCTTCTCTTAACCCTTTGAAAGCTGCTTTCCTGAAATCTAGAGTAGATATCAGACTATCTCTGGGTTTCCTTTCCTCCTCTATCACAAGCTCTATCACTTTCTTACCCCAGAGATCCAATCATGTCCACCCCAGCAACTTCTGTCCCTCTGTTAATGAAAATCAGACCCAGGACAGAATTTCCCCTTGTTTAATTTCCATGCCTCTGAAAAGGCAAGCTTTTCAAACCAAGAATAAAAACAGCCTCATTAATAGTTTCTTTGGATGCCTGAAATGTGTTGACACATAATTTTTAAAAGCTACAAAAGCAAAAGAAAACACACTTAAGACAGTGATGCTGAGTGAGGGAAGCAGAACCAGGAGAACATTTTACATGATTACAGACACACAGTATCTGTAAGGTCTAACTTTGATAGACTTGGCTCTTCTCATCAATGCAAAGTTCAAAGACAGCTCCAAAAGACTCATGATGGAAAAAGCTATGTACGTTCAGAGAAAGAATTACGGAGTCTGAATGCAGATTGAGGCAAACTGTTTGCTCTCTTTTTTCCTTCTTTTTTGGTTTTGTTTCTTCTTTCTCATGATTCATTCCATTGGTCATAATGATTCTTTACAACTGGACTATTATGTAAATAAGTTCAAGGCGAAGGTATATGTAGAACCTATATCAGATTACCTGCCTTCGGGGGGGGGGTGGAAAAGAGGAAGGGAGAGAAAATTCGTAACTCAAAAACTAGTGGAACTGAGTGTTGTAAACTAAAAATAAAAAATAAATTTAAAAAGACACAAATACAATTATCTGTAAAATGACTGTTTTAGCCAAAAATTTTCAATAACTACATAATGGTCCTGGTCCCATAACTAAGAAATTATCAATATGACTATATGGATGCATTGCACTGAGGAAGTGTTAAATACCTCTATGTTGTGTAAATAAATCAAAAGCACAGAAGTAAGAGGAAAAACATTGCTTTTAACTATTAGTAGAATTAAGGCAAGGAAGACAATTTATAACAAGCCTATTGTGAAATAAGTATGGTAATAAATTCTCCTGCTGCTGAGTAATGCATGGAGCCATCTTTTTTACACATGTCAGAGCAATATCAAACAGAGATCTTATTGAGGTCTTTGAGCAGGTGAGAAGGAAATATCGAATTGGCTGTACTGTACCATGGGCAAGAGCTGGTTTGGAAATCCTGGCATGAAATAAACCCAAAGGCTGCTACTGGATACAAATGAAAAAGAAATTAAATTCGGAAATAAGTTTATGAACAGTATTCGGAACTGTTTAAACATTGGCCAACCTACTAACAATCCATTTTATTGCTTCCAACACAGAATAGCACTCTTCCAGGAAAAAAGACTGCCACATATTCTATGATTCACTAGGTCTGCCAATGGAAAACAGCATCTAAAATAATACAGTCTCATTTTCCAGTAAGTGCATCAAAAGAACAGCCAGCATTATGAATATGCAAAGCCAAGTGCTCTTTGGCATTTCTAGTGCTAGCAAAGGTCATGAAACAAGAGTTAGAAAAATGCCCAGTACCAAGCATAGGAAAGAATGAAGGTAGATCAGTGCTCCAAACACAATTCAATACAATGACCAGCTGTTAAGCACCTTACTGACTGTGGCATCTCCACCTCTGTGGAGATATAAAAGTCAAAGACAAGGTTGTCGACCTTAATGATCGTATCACTGATTTTCTGAGGTAAGGGTGGCAGGGGTAGTGAAGCACTTTGTGTGAAAAATTTCATTGGCATCTGTGGTTCTCCCAATTCAAGAAATTTTATTTCCTTAGGTTGGGACATTAAAACCAACTAAAGAGAAGAAACATTTCAGATTTACCCTTTGGGCTGGATATCATAATCTATTTATCACCACATAGCTGTATAGGTAATGCAACTGTATAGTGCTTTACAGTATACAAAATGCTTTTACATATTATCTATGTGAGACAGTTAAGTGGTACAGTAAATAGAGCACCAGGCCTGGAGTCAGTAAAACCTGAGTTCAAATCCAACCTCAGACACTTAACAAGCTGTGTGACACTGGGCAAGTCACTTAACCTCTGTTTGCCTCAGTTTCCTCAGCTGTAAATTGGGGATAATAACAGCAGCAACCTTCCCCCCTAGGTGGTTATAAGGACCAAATGAGATAAGTGTGAGGTGTTTAGCACAGCATCTGGCACATAATAAATGATATATAAATTCTAGTTATCATCGTTATCTCATTTGGCTCTCTTGTTTAACCTGCCACAAGTTCGGCTTTCTCTGTTCCCACTTCTTTGAACATCCCTATCCTTTGGTTACTCAAAGCAGCTTCTCACTATCGCTTCATATGCTAGACTTTTCCCTACTTCCTCTCTATCCATCCAAATTTACACATCTTTTGTCTCATTTCATCATGACTCATTTTTTATTAGGCATATGGTGGACAATAAGTAGTTAATTACATTAATTGCAAATATATTAATAAATTTGTTCATCTTCTCAGGTAACACAATGCCTCTACCTAGTTAATATATCTACAAATCTTCATAAGAGTTTTAAAACAGTAACAGGTTGGTGAGGATGGCTTTTTGGGGGGGTAGTGTTGGTACCTCTCAGGCCACATACCATACAGGTTGCTGCCAACATAGTCTATAAGGGCCCTGCCAGCAGAGATAGAAAAATAGAAATCAAAAGACTGAGGATTGAAATGGGTCAAACAACCAATTTCCCCACAAGGATGCTTAGCAAGGGGGTCAATGTATCAGCTATCCTACCAGACCAAGTTCATCTCTCTGGGAACTAAGTTGCTCTCTCTGCAACAGGAGAATGTTGGATTAGAGGATTTTAAGTCTTTTTGCCATAGCATTCTATGAGTCTATGACTAATTTATTCCTATAAATCATTGATATTACATTACACTTTCAGAAGCCACCTCTCCAGCCCATCAGCACTCACTAACTCTGACTCTGAAGTAGGATACTGAAGACAGATGAAATCATGGCAAGTTACTAAGCATATGTCAAGTGTATTTCCACTCATGGCAAAAAATAGCTGATTAGCACTGATGTGAAATCATTCACAACAATCTCTAAGGTGGGCCATGTAATCTCTATTTTTCACATGGGACATTTAAGTATGGGGAAGTTCTGTTATTTAGCTAAAGATACACAACAAATAGAGATTTCTCTTGGTTTTTTCCCAGCTAGGCAACATCCCAAACTCCCTGTCCTCACATGCAAACTTGGTATCTCCAGAGTATCTGAGAGTTCCTTAATAGAAAAATAATGATAAAATTTCAAAGTTAGAAGGAATTCTAGAGTCCAACAACATCACTTTCATAAACAGAAACTCAGGTCCAGAGATCCATGTGCCTGAGGTCAAAGACCTAATTGGATTTTTATCTGGAGGCCATGTGTATATTAAATTACTTAGCAAATCTGACCTATGTTAAAGTAGCATGGAGAAGCAAAACAAGGCAAAGAGGAGAAAAGAAGCATTGTAAATGGTTCTTTGCTTGCCAGGCTAAGTCAATGGGTCAATTATGGGCTTCTTTTCAACACTTTGTTTTTGTTTTGAAATGATAATGTCGCTTCTCTGTTATTTCTAGCTTTGTTGTGCTTCCCCAGTAACATCACTATACCCAAATGTTCCTACAGCCATTCAGCTGGTTTGATTATGATGGTATGTAGTTTAATCTCTCATTCCAGTCACTAAAGCAAAAGAAATGAATCTACCTGTTATTTTCTGCATATATTGTCAAATAAAAGAATACATAAAGTTAAGTTTAAAAGTCTAGGCCATTAAGTCACCTACAAATCAGTTGTTAATAAAAGAAAAAAAACAACATCAGAACTAAACAACTTTTCTATGTGTGAATTCCTTCTGTGACTCACAATTCAAAGTCCTCGTAGGGTGGATCTCCATGGATTCCGTTAAGGGCTGAGTGAACCTCAAAAGGCTCGGGAATCAGGCACAAGTCTTTGGTGACTTACCAGAGTTCCTCTGTCCTCGCTCTCTGACATTGGATGCTCTCAAAGGATTTCCAATCTTTTCTTCTTTGGAAAGGACAGAAATACTAAGATGAGACACTCTGTAGTATTTAGAGAATTACCAGTTGAGCTCCAATCAGAAAGCAAGAAGAAAAAAATGGGACAACACAGTTTGATAATAGAGGAAAAGGACGAGTTTGGGTCTTCTGTTCTGAGATACATAGTTTGTCCCTCTCAACTCCTCACTCTATTGGTACTAAGCATGTTAAATTTTCAAGGCACAACAAAAATTTTTTTAGTTTCTGTCCAAAAGTGAGACCCTTTCATTTTGCTAAGTGTGCCATTCCTAAAAGAATCCACAGGGCCCATCTGCTACAAAGCCACTGTAAAACAGTCTTCTCCAAGCCTGGCTCTGCTTACTACATATATGGTAGAATGATGTTAAGAATAAACATTGAGAAGATCTGGGTTCTAGTTCCAGGCCCAATACTCACTAGTCATGTATAGCCTTAGACAACTTACTTTTCCCTTCCTGGGCCTCAAGTTCCAGATCAGTAAAATGAAGGGTTTGGACTAGATGATCTGCAAGGTTCCTTTCAGATCTGACATTCTATGGTGGCTTTTTCTCCATGATGGCCGTGAAAGGAACATTTACATAGTTTCTTTAAGGCTTGTGAAGCTCTTCACACATATTAACTCATTGAAACCTCATAACAACCTTATTATGTAGGTACTAAAGATAGTATTACCACTATTTTACAAATCAGATCAGGAAACTGAGGCTCAAGAGATTAAGTGACCAGCCTATAGTCATCCAGCTTGGAAGTGGCAGAGGCAGGATTTCCTCCTATCCCTGACTCTAAAAGACAGCACTTATTCTGAAAAACACTGATAGGGAGAGATAGAGATAGATATATATCTAGGTATATAAGATGCATATTTAAGACAGAAATATATATGTATACATATACATATATGTGCTTAAAGTTAGTTAGAAATCTAATACTAGTATGGTAGTACCTAGTCCGGAGTTGTTGTTGTTTAAAACCATTATGTAACCTGATTCTCCCATTCCAGCTGGATGAAGCCCAACCTGCCCTTTGGGGGGTACCTGAAAAAGAAAACTATCCATTGGCTATTTCTCAAGATAAACTGTTGCCACTCCAGCCACCATCAATCCTTAGATCAGAGAATCAGCATAGCTTATTTATTAATAATGTCTTTGTATTATAAAAAACAAGCTTAGTCTCAAAGAAGAAATATGAGAGGACACCTCTCCCAAATTCTCTGGCAGAGATGGGAGTCCCACAGGGATGGAACAATGCATATAGTATTAAATTTGTTCAGTGTATTAACAAATTTTGCTCATGTTTTTCCTCTTTTTTCACCTTTATTTTCATTTTTTATGAAAAATTCTTTGTTGTAAGGGATGGCTTTCATGAAGGCAGGAAGGAGAGTGATATGAGGCTACACAAAAGCAAAAAATGTTAGTAAAATCTATTTTAAAAAGAATTTAGCTTTATATCATTCAAAAGACATAATAGAATCATCTCCATTTGAATAAAGTAAGCAAAGCTAATGATAATACTGTATGTACTTTCCAAATGATAAAGAGCGGGTGATTGAAGCTCATGCTGAAAATGATCTAGAACATAGACAATGCCACAAAAGAACAAAGGAGTTGAAATGTGTGTGTATGTATGCATACATACACAGTTATATGTGTGTATAAATAGCTTGGCTAAGCAGCGGGTGAGTGGGATACAATAATCTACAAATAATTAGAACGAAGCAAAGAGAGGGATCCCTTAGTGATAGAGAAAGTAGTGTGGTTTGGAAGAATTGAAGGCATTAAAAAATTGCATGATGTAAGTTGTCAGGGAAAATATTTTTATAGAAAGAATTATCCATTTACAGGATAAATATCACAAAAGATGTAAAAGAAGCAGAATACTTCGGGCTAACTGGAACTAAATCGCCAAAAATAGTACTATATAAGGCTCCTATAAATAAACCTCATGTCAATTACATGCCACATCTTATCCCCAAACTTATTCTTTTATTTTGAAACAAATTCTGATCTTAGCTCTGAAGACATGGCATGCAATTATAAAGATCTAACTCAAAAGTATTTAAACAAGTTGTTGAAAATCAAAAATTGGGAAATGGACTAAAAATTTCATCTATATGCTTAAGCAATGTAAATTAAGTGCCCCAACAAGGAGAGAAAAATAGCCCAGAAACACCATAGCCATCAAACATCTGACACTTTTGTGGAACTGAGAGTGGTGGCTAACAAAGGCGGGTTACAATATAAACACATGTGTAAACTTTTATGGAGGCTGATGAATAATTATGAGCAGCAGCACTTCCTAAAGCAAAGAGGTGGGAGGTCCACAAGTGGAGAACAGTGCATGTGATGTTTCTTTAATGTTTTGAGCTTCGGTCACTCCATCTATAAAAAGGGAATGATAATACCTAAAGTACCTACCTCTCAGGATTATTGTAAGGTTCAAATGAAATGATGAATGTTCAGAACTTGGCAACCCTTAAAACCTATTTAAAAAGTCAGTTATTATTATTATGAAGAGGTAACATGAGCTTAGAACTCCCAGCTCAGAGCAGCCACACTGGAGTATGTGTATGGAGCAGCTCCTGTAAAGGAACAGACTAATATATATGCTAAGCTTAACTTGTTAAATCTGATAGGAAAAAAATGAGGCAATTTGCAAAAAATAATAAGGCTTTTCTTTGTACTTGGGCAGACTGTCTGCCAATGGGCACATGGTCTAGCCCATTAAAAAATGGGTCCATTCCTATATAGCATAATGTGTAAGCAAAAAACTTCTGGGCAAGGAAGAGATAAGAAAGCATTGTATGAGATTATATTTATTTAAGACCTAAGAATTACAAAGCATGTTCATATACACTATTTCCCATGACAACCCCATGAGGTAGGTAGCACAAGAATGATTATTGCCATTTTACAAATAAAGCAACTGAGATTCCGAGATAAGGTGACTTTCTCAAGGTCACACAGTTATTGAGTGACAAAGCTGAGATTCAAACTCATGTCTTCTAGCTATAAAGCTAGATCGATTTGATGGATTTTTAAAAATTCTCTGGTCTCTCCCCACATTAAATGTTACTTATCTCCCTCTTAATCTGAACATTTGCTTCTAGTGTTCTCTGCACTACTAAAATATAAAAACAAGCGTTACCTTCAACACATAGCATAGTGCCCAATGCACCTGTGTTTAGTAAATATATTTGATTACAGTATTCTGATACTTCAATTAATCCAATTCTTTCAAGCCATCATCAAAGCCTACAATTGGTTTACCAATAGAATTTCTTACTCTCTACCTCACATCTTTTGGTTTCTAGACATATCGCACACTGAGAAAGATGGCCAGACCCAATGCACCTTATCAGTAATTCTAATGGTTGCCATTTAACTTGTAATATTTAATACTAGAGCAGCATGCTGTTTCCTACAGTTAAAACAATAATTAATAACAATAATAAATAATCGAGACTGTAATTTCACAAGAAGTGTTGATTCATGTGGAAATGTCACCTTCCATTTCAATTTATGCAGAGCTTGAGTAAAGAGTGATTTAATAACTATTCACATACAAATCTAGTCCCTGCATACACAAACAGAGAATAGGGGCAGCCTCATGTCATGGTGACTAGGCTTGGAGTCAGGAACATTGACTCTCAAATTCTCTAACATGACTTGCAAGGTCCTAGGAAAGCCACTTAATCTCCATGTGCCTTAGAGACATAAACTCCCTAACACTCTTTAGATGAAATTTCAGATTTATCATGCCAAAGTAATTGTTTCAAATAATAACTGGTCTTCCACTTGGCATGAATAAATTTATGACTATCTTTTCCCCCACTTTTTTAATGTTTAAATGCAATATATGAAATTTATACATTGGGTAAAGATATAGCACAACTGACAAATCTCTGCAGTCCCTTCTAGCCCTAAAATTCTATGATTTCAAGTTTCATTTTCCTTAATGCTTAAGTTAATTTCCAATCATATAGATAGGCAGATAGATATAGATATAGATATAGATATAGCATATCTAATATACTTTTCATAGTACACTGTAGCAGTCATGTTTATTTAGATTCCATAAAAATCAACCACCGGAATTTTTTAGTGCCTTCCTCTCCCTATATTTTATACACCCAATGGAATAACACAGATCATTAAAATGAAACATTTGATCACAAATGACAACAGATATTTCCCTTAAAGGGTACCTCTTGTTTGCAGCCACAGTACGCTAACAGTTTGCAGGTGCTAAATTACATACTCTAATAATGTTCACACAATTGGCCAATGGCTGATTCAGTCAGCCATATGTCCCTGTCCCCTCCCTCTCCCCCAAAAGGAGGGCTTGCTGCTTCATTGTACACAGTTGGTTCATTGTAGAGCAATTGGCACAATCATGCACCTGCAAATAATTGCCAGCCCAAACACTAAGTGCATAAAAATGGAGGTCGCGCTTTAAAATGGTCATCCTAAAAATATAGCACAGTAGGAGAGCAGATGTTCAATGTACTTCATCTTGTGGAAAAGAAAAGCTTGAGGAAATGTGGGAGAGGAGAAAAAGAGAAGGGAGAAGGGAGAGGGGAAAAGAGGAAGAGAGAGAGGGAACCTACATGTTCCAAATTCAGAGAGTCAAAGAAATAACATTGTCCTGATTAAGAATCTCATCTCCTCATCAAATCAAGGAAATTAAAGACATTTTAGAAACTTTGAAACCTTCAAGTTCATTCCCTCACTGGGGCAAAAGTAACCAAGGCCAAATTTCACAGTTCAAACCTAACACAGCCAAGCTAATATAAACTGAGTTACAGCAAAGTCAAAGTTTTCCGATATATTTATGGTCCTTCTCTTTGATCAACTTAAAGCCTTCTTTGTTTAATCATGCCAAGCACACTTATCCATCATAGCAGCAGGCTCCAATATGGCTCTCTCCTCTGGCCTGTAAAGGACTTAGCTGTCAATGGTTGAAACCACAGTAATTAGTTGAATTAATGCTCCTTGCCTGAAATGAACTACAGTTCCGCTTTTCGGGAGGCACTGGAACCGACACATTCTCTAGAGACTCTACATGTAGCACTGACTGTTAAATCATTACTGAGGCCTCATGAATTCCAGAGCCAATAACTGCGAATTTCCCATTGAAACAAACAACTCAGACATATAAAGATACCTTTGGCCCTGCACCATAAAAATCAAACAACCATCACAATGGTTTTCCCCTATGTTTGGTCAGACTTAATGTCTGTTGAATGAATACATATGAATGCATGCTTGATAAGAAGGCACTGATTCCACAAATTTTAGTACCAAATGTTAGTACAAGCTGGTTCTACTTTAAGAAAATTCAGTATAGAAAATTCCTAGTTTCTAAAAGATTTGCGATTCAATAATTCAACCTTAATACAAATGTATTCTTTGCAATACCAAAGGGCTGCCGCCAGCATAGCCTTCAAACAGGCAGCACAGAGTAGAAAGAGCAAGAGCCCTGGATGTGCTGCTAGCAGAAAGAAAGCTGTGTGGCTCTGGGCAAGTCACTTAACCTAGCTTAGCCTTGGTTTCCTCGTGTGTAAAATGGTGATCCTTCCCAAGGCTTTCACGAAGAGCCAATGAGATCAGCTCGCAAAGATTAACACATTGCATCAGTGATCATTATTATTACTATTATTAAATAACTAATTACTCACATGCATTTCAAACAGAATTTGATCTACCAAAAAGAAAAGTTACTGATTTCTCTGGAACTCCATGGCCCAGAGAGGGTCACTTGCACAAATGCGGAAGCCTTTGGTAGAAACCATGCGTTTCATGCTTCTTCCACCTTCTCATTTCACAGGATTGCTGTAAGGCTCAAATGAAACTCCATATGTAAACTGCTTTGTCAGCCCTAACTATTCACTATTGCTATAATCCTACATCTTGCTACCATACAGCAACATTGCTAAATCACCCTCTCGAAAGCAAAGCTATAGCAACACAACTTAAAGAAATCACAAACAATCATTGCTCCCATTGCAATGGTATTTGGAGGATTGTGAAAGGTGAAGAAGGTGGAGTAGCTATTACTATCCCAGCATAACAGATGAGGAAACTGAGGCTCAGAGTGGTAAAGTGCCTTTCTCATCATCCTACCACTAAGGAGCACCCAAAGCAGAAGTTCTTTCTGTTGTGCCATGCTGGAATGCCATTAAACATTAATCCTTTTCCATAAAATATTAGTGGAGAGCCCGCAGGAATATGCCACAGTCATAGGCCTTCCTTTGAACAAATCCTAATTGCAGGATATCTTGAATTTTGAAACCAAAATATTCACTTGCTGTTAAATATATTGAAAGGCATCATTTGATATAGGGCGTAAATTAACTGCCCTTACTGGGCAGGAGCTCCTTAAGGTCTTCAAAATAACTCTTAAGGTCCACCTAAGTATGTACCTCATCTTGGACATGGCCCCAATAATACTAATCCTCACTTTTCTAGAAGCCACATAAAAGAGAGTAAGTAGTTTGAACCCAAAAACCTGAACCTTCAGTGTCTTTTGGCAAGGGAGAGATGAGAAATACCTTTGTAACTTCTCTCAGCTAAGTTCCTCTTAGGGGCTCCACAGTTGGGGGTACTAGGTCAGCACTTGCTAAGTGTGAATTTCTGATGGACTTCTCAAATGACTATGTATAGTGAACATACTTGGATGGACAAATGGATTGACTTAGGATAACAAGCATTTACGTATTTATGAAATGCATTCAAAATATCTAAAAATGGTTCAAAGTCATATGTCAAGATTTTGATCTTGATACATGACTTTGTATCACAAACTCCAATGACAGTATCTGTTAGTTAAGGTTCTCCAAATTGGTGCAGACAGATGCATGGAAGCATGTAAAAGCTCCCTTTCTGAAATTGCAAAGGTCTGAAAGTTGTCTTATCTGATAAACTGATAAACTTACTTTCAAATTTATTAGAAGTTCAGATATTGGGTTGGCTTTCTCTTTTCTTCTCTTTAACTGTGCTGTAGAAGTCAACCCTAATTTTCCCAAAACCTTTACTGTTCCTTAAAGGAAATATGCTTAGGCCTAAATCTTCATATTCACAAAGGGAGTGAATGACACAAGTCCCTTTCACTTAGTTCTTTTCTCCCCTAAATTTTCCCAGGTCTTACAAGTAAGCAACATCATTTATAAAACTAGAGGGCAGGATTAGAAGATTGGTTCTTCACCTTTTTTGTATCATGGACCCCCTGTAATAGGACAGGGTTAGAGGAGGCACAGCAAGAGTCAAAGTGGTAAATGGCAGGTCCTCAGACCAGGAAAAGCAGACCTGAGGGGAGATGCTTGGGGAATAGGAGTAGCTGTTTAAAGTGAAGTACTTGAAAGGCAAAAGTGGCCTACTTCAAAATGGAGCTTTAGGCTGGCCCATCCTGTGAATAAAAATTACTCATGAATTACCAGCAGCACCCCCAAAATCCCACAGGCCAGCAGAAAGAAGGAACTCCTCCACTTGGATTTTGGAGGACACAATGGCAACATCTTCCTGAACATGCAGAGGAAAAATTAAGCCCATTATACATATACATTATGTGTGTGTATTTCATGTATGTATATACATATATATTGCTATATATGGAAAGGGGGAGGGGAGGGTAATTGAAACAAACATTCAAACTCCTGTGAATTAACTATGAAAGACCCAGCTCTTCCCACTGAATAGGAAGCAGGTAGAGCTCCAAGATGTAAAAGGCACTTAAGTGTTCAAATACTCTGCCTAAAACGTAACATCCAAAACAATGCCAGTCCTCTTAGGGAAAGCTCATGAAATCAGGAAGGAAAGTTCCATGAACCAAATAGGGGATCATTGGTGAAATATCTAACAGAAAAGATTAAGAAGTGATGGACCCCAAAGTCCCTCCTTCAGGAAATATCTAACGGCCCCCTTCCCTAACCTCAGTTTTTTCTACCTTGGAATAAAAATGCAAAGTCACTAAGGGGTTAGATCCCCTTCATCCCCCTCAGTGGAATGTAGAAGACTCCAACCCATGCCCCAAATTCTAAGGCAACTTGAGAGTTTTGAAAGTCAGAGCTGGGATGGTGATGAGACTGGGCTCACTCCTACCCACATTTTACCCCAAATCAGCAATTTTCCATGCATAACTTTGCTACATTATGATAAGACATTGCCTACTTGGTTTCGAAGCACATCTGACAGTCACATATAAGCACTATTTCTACCTATTAGGGTACTATTTATTAATTTACTAGCTACTCTTGGGTGGCTCTGGAAACTTACTCTGATGCTATTTGTTGTGGAGGAGAATCAGAATATAAGTAGAATGGAGATCCCTGTATTAACAGTCACATAGAAGTCCTCTGAAAATGATGTAAATGAAATGCTTTCATGTTTGTTCTATAATGCCTAGTCCCTGTAGGGCTCAGATTTTAAAACAAAATTTAATTACATATTTGGTCCTCTCATCTGTTTTCTTGGTCTAGAATTCTAAAATTTTTCCTCATGAAAAAGGTTTCCATACTGTTTTTCACTCCACAGCATAAAAGCAGCATATCTACATCATATTTTTAAAAGATAATTTGGCACACACCCATCTTGCAAAGTCATATATGCTGCAAAGTTGGAAGACCTTAAAGATGAATTTCTCATCTAGGGAAATTTTGGGATGTGTATAGGCCAATGTGGATCTATTTGGACAGCATAAAAATGTCAGGGAAGGGTTAAGCTGTTCCCAAAATGCCAACTCATCCTTAAACAAATGAAATGCCTTAAGGGATTTTCCATAAATTCACTGAATATTCTTAATGCTAATGACAGCAAGGAGACAGGTAGGAAATACCACTCCACCTGCCTTGAGCTTTCCTTGCAGAAAAAGGGTATTCCCCATTATTTCTCCCTACAAAGAGAGGGAAATAGTTTAGACATGGAATGGCTTTCATTTCAGCGGGAGCACTGCTAGCCTGAGAGCATTCTTCAGAAAAACATTTTAAATGTCCTTGCTATGCCAATCAAAAGATGGGTACAAAGGCCACAAAGGCATGTATGGCATCAAGGAGCCTACCACAGATATGTATACAGGCATATGTCCATCTGCCTGCCTATTCTTCAAGTAACTGAGCTCCTATCATGTGTAGGCACATAGAAGGGTGGGGACCTATAAAGCCAATGGGTCACTCATAGACATGTTAAGAGCTACTTTCAACCATCACACACAGGAGGAGGCACCTGCTTGGTACAGTGTGGATGGAATACTGCATTTAGAGCCAGAACAATGAGACCGGCTGCCTAATTTTATACTCACGTTAGTTGTTATTTTTCTAGCTTCTTGTCCATTAACAAAGTCATTACCCTTCTTAAATAATATAAATTCTTAAAATAATTTGCCATTAAAAGACTACACAAAAGATAGCAATAATTAGGGTTGGATTGCTCCAGGGCTCCAAAGTCCCTCCCAGGCAGGTCTAGACTAATGATCCTATGATCCAGGAGGCAGATAGCATTTGTTAGTGGGCAAATTCTGACACTCAGATCATCCCAGAATATGGGAAATAAGTGAGCACCATTTCGGTTCCCAGCAATTTGACTTCCACTCCCACTCTACTACTGAACACTGAAACAGAAACTGCTCTTTCCTCTCTGTCTCTGCCTCTCTGTCTCTCTCCATCTCTCTGTCTCTCTTTCTCCCCTGTCTCTCTCCTCTCTCTGTCTCTCTCTCTTCTCTGTCTTTCTTTCTCTCTCTCTCTCTCTCTCTCTCTCTCTCTCTCTCTCTCTCTCTCTCTCTCTCTCTCCTCTCTCCTCTCTCTGTCTCTCTCTCTGCCTCTCTCTGTTTCTCTGTCTCTCTCTGTCTCTCTCACTCTCTTATAAAAGCTCAGAGACTTCCTGACTGTAAATATCCTTTTCTCAGTCCTCATCTTCCTTGGTTTTTATATAGCATGTGACACTGTCACCAGATTTTCCTTTGAATTCTCTATACCCCTGGCTTTGGGGAAAGGACACTTGCTTCTCCTACCTCTTAAACTGCTCCTAACTTTGTCTCCCTCAGAATCTTCTCCTATGGAGTATAGTGAATCCCCAAGTCTCTATGGTCAACTCTCTTCTCTCTCCACACTCTTTCCCTCAGCAATCTTATCCACTATTACATATCCAATTTTTGTCCTCTGTGGAGATAATCTGGCTTGCCAGTGGACTTTGTGCTTCTTTGCAGAAACATTTAAATATTTTTCTTCTTTGCATCTTTGAGAATAAAAAAATTCAAAGTTCAGAAAAAAGAGTATCAGAGAATGCTTTTGAAGTGAGCTGTAACAAATGGTTGTATTTTTCATATGCAGTATTCTTAATGACATATTTCTATGCTGTTGTGAACGTAGCCAATTCTAGGATATTATTTTCTGTAGTAGAGAGGACAGATCGCATGGGAATCCAGGGTGATGCCATGCAAATCAGAAGAGGGCTCAGACACATCACTGAAAAAAAATTCTACTTGGTCACACCACAGCACTAGAAAAAAAAAATTTAGACCATCCAGAGCAGTTGGTAAATTCTATTTAGTGAGACCTGATTATGAGAGGAAACACTGCAAAATTATAATTGTCAATTCCCTAGACTTAATGCTTTACCATTTTTGCTATCAAGCTAATGTCCTGCAGAAGGCCACAGCCATTGGGCACAAGAAATGGCTGGATTTGCCAAGACAGTCTGCAGCTGTCTTTGGGCTCTGCAGTTGTACAGTAAGCTAGAAACAAGGAGTCACATAAGGGTTTAATGAAAAATCAATTATCTGGAACCCTGACCACGCATCATAAACCAGCTGCAAGGCAAGGTTCTTTGCACACTCTCCTCCTTTTTCTTCTTTTTCCCTAGCCTAACAGCTCAATACTTTTTTTCTCAATACTAATACCATCACCTCTGTCTGTGTGGCTACTAAACATAAAACCCAAGCTACAAGAGTGGTTTGAGACCATTATAACTGAAGTGTAACTTATTGTATGCTAATAGATGGCCAGAGAAGTATGCTAAATTGGTAAGCACTTTGGGAGAGGCATTGACTTTTCTATCTATTAGGATGCTATTTATTAATTTATTAGCTATTCTTAGGTGGCTCTGGAAACTTACTCTGATGCTATTTGTTATGGGAGGAGAATCAGTACAAGGAAGGTCTGTATTGGACTAATTCAAGGACACTTTGTTCCTAAAGTACCAAAAAAGGTCGAAGGTTGTCTCAACTATAAGTGGCTGCACAGCACGGCCCCAAGGACAGTAAATCAAACCAGAGCTAAGGAACTTAGTCATATTGCTCTGATGAGGCTGCTTGTAGAGCAGAACTGCGAAGTGAGGAACTCAAAACACTCAGCTCATCTATAGCACAGAATTGTACACCTTGCATCCAGTGAATGAGGACAAGCACCTGGGAGATGAAGGGCTTGGACTAGAACTTTGAGGTCTCTTCTAGCTTTTAAAGTCTAAAATCCTATGAATTGAGAATTTGGAAGAGCGGTTCACTACAGATGGTGTGATCCTCAAGATGACTTTTGTTTGTGGAGGACATTACATTGATCATATTAAGGCTCAGAAAATGATAAAGCCTTTTCAATGAGAACCATTAATAAGGCAAAAAAGATCAACCTACCAATCCATACAGGAAAAACTAAATGGATGAAAAATGTCTGTCATCTGTCATGCAGATGGATAACCAGTCCAACAAATTAACATCTCAGTTTATAGAGTTGGGACAGGGATTGTGTATGTCCAACAAATTGGGCTCAGAATTAAATAAGAAGAAGAAATCAGGGTAAATTGCATTTGAGAAATTATATAGGATTCATTCACATTTTATAAAATTACAGGCATTCTAACATAAGCTCACTGTAAATGGGCAGATGTGCAAGCTTCAACAAAGGGAAACTTTATCAAATATTTTTGCTAGTGGCAGATACAAAGAAAAAGGATTAAATAAGAGAAGTCAGAATAACAACTTTATAAATGACAGATTTAAACACACTCTGATGTGCTATAGAAACAGGAAACTACCCCCCCCAAATAATGTGAGTGGTATTTTTCAATACAGGGAATTTGCTATAGCCATGACCAAGATCTCTTTGGAGAACAAGGCTGTGGATAGCTAAGTAAATCTTATAGCCTATCTCCAAGCAAAAGCAACGTGCATTCACTACTTAATTCAGCATCCATACATTAGACTTTGCAGTGATCCATCAATAGTCCCCAAAATGGTTCTATGGAAAAAGCCCCTAAGCATAATAACAAGTACAGAGAAGTCCTGGAGTGGGGCCACATGCATTGATTAAAGCTGCACCCAGCATAAATCAATGTAATTAGTAAATCAATTTTGCTCAAGACCAGAACATTAACCCATTCAGGAAAGATGCTTCCTATTGATACAGAAGTCACTTCTTTCTTTTTCCCTATTCCTTTCTGCAACACAGAAATTCAGTTTCTAAAGCACGAAGAATTACCAATAAAGCTTTTCAACTTTTCTAGGGAAAGATCAGCTATTTGGTTTCAGTTTCAAGCCTCAAGGTTCAGGGAGCACAGTCCTTGAAGCTGTTGGTTGCCTCTGCAATACTCAAGAGGGAAAAGAGTCTTCAAAGGTTTGCTTTTCTTCCCTAGATTTAATTTCTCCATATCTAAGAACGTCCAGACTACATGTCATGAAATCTCAAGAACAAAATCCAAGCTACAGCAGGAATCCACAGCTAAATACCAAGAAACAAACAAACCCCAAAACCCGAAGTAGAAAGGTATGTTAGGGGCCAAAGGATATAGATGCAGGACTTAATTCACTCTGAAATCATTTTTTCACACATTATTATGACCTTTAATTAATAAGCACATTCATACCAAATAAAAACCACAAAACATGTAATGCCTACAAAGCCCTCTGAGCAACAGGCTTCCACTTGGAAAGAAGATCCTCTATGCTAGATCCTGTATCTATGGTATCTAAGTCAAGGAACTGCATTGATAAAAAGATCACAAGATTCTGTGGAGACATAATACGCTAAACTTATCATTACTCACATATGGCCTTTCCACTTCATGTAGTATTTTCAAATGGGTCAGAATCAGTGAATATATTAATGATGATATTGGCCATTTGATAAATAAAAAAATTCTAACCTAAAGGCAACATATTATAGTATATTGGAAAGCTTATAACTAGAGAAAATTCAAGACATTTGACCCATAGAGCAAAAGTAAAGTAATAATTAGCTTAAGAGTATTCAAGTATAATAAGTAACTACATCTGAGAAGGTTAACTCTGGCAATCCCAAATCCTAATACCGCCTTTGAAAGTCACTAGATATCTTTAGAACACACAGGTACATTTCACTGATTCTTCCTATATGGCAGCAATGTATCATATTTCCAGAAGAGTTGTCCTGATCAGTAGCATTAGCCAAGCAGTGATTCTATATTTTCTTAACAATGCTTATTTCTCTCAGTTTCTATATTTCTCTTACAAGTTTCCTCTTTCAAAAAAAGTATCTTGATTTTTTAACATGTATTTTTCACACTTAAACACAATGAAACTAGGGACCAACTCTGTCAACTTAACTCTCTCTAACTTTTCCCATTTCTTTTTATGTATGCTGCAAATAAATACAACTTTCACAGGTGGTCATTTATACTGGGAGAAATAGTGGGAAGTAAATGCCCAACTGGCTGAAATCTCGTATAAAAACTATTTTTGCTTTTATTTTCAAAAGCTTGCTCTAGGATTCCATTTACATCACTTTGTTTCTTTTGTTATTTAATGTAGAACCATGTTTTCCACTTCAGGAAAATTGGAAGCTTAGTTTCAAAATGACTTCCTGCATAAGTAGCAAATTTAAATGTATTGGTGAATTATACGCTAAGTTCAAGATTGCAGAAATTTCCATTTTCCACAAAAATTAACATTTTTATTCATCTTTTCAAAGGGTGCAATAGAGGTTGGTACCATTAAAGAAGAATCTCGATGCCAGCAGTAAGAGGAGGAGAGAGGAGAAGAAAAAGAAAGGGAAATCACTTTTCTAAGAAAAATATTAAGCGTATTCTGTCATTATGTAGCTATCAAACCCCAAGAGGGCAAACGGTAAGATTTAGGTAATATGGGAATTATGGAATTGAGATTAGACCACATCCTTCCTCCCCAAGGAGTTTATAATCTCATGACCATATCATAACTACTGGACCTCAGGCATGTCATAGCTTCATTCCTAAATTATCCTGAAGCTCCCACTATCAGTGATTAACAGGGATAACTTTAGGCTTAGGTGTTAGAATTGAGACAAATTCAAATATTTTCAAGTACAAGTGTTAATGACATAAACTTTGGGTTTTGTGGTACCCTGGGGCTACTGCCATATCTCTGTGGAAGGAGGTGTAGTCTCTCTATGTATTTACAAGGTGCCATTTTAGGCATGAATGCGTTCTGGGGAAGATGTGTTTATCTTCCAGTCTTCCTGCTTCTAGCTGCAACTCAATCTCTGTTGATTTTTCAGAGAGTTCAAAGGTAGGACCAGGCTGTTAGGAACATTAAATAACAAATAAAGGCATTCATATTCATTCCAGGAAGCAATGGAGAGTCACTGGAGTTTACTGAGTAGGAGGGTGACCTAGATAGTGAGCTCCTTGAGGGCAAGGACTGTCTTTTGCCTCATTTTGTATCCCTACCACTTAGTATAGTGTCTGGCACATAGTAGGTGCTTCCTAAATGCTTAATTTACTAACTAGACAAATTACTTTGGCAGCTGTGTGGAGGCTGGATTGAAACAGAAAGATACATGAGACTGGGAGACCAATTAGAAGGTAAAAGGCAAGGGGTGGGGAACCTGTGGCCTTGAGGCCACCCGTGGTCTCATAGGTCCTTGGGTGCAGCCTTTTGACCGAGTTTAAGTTTTACAGAACAAATCCATGGGAATTTGTTCTGTGATGTTTAGATTTGGTCAAAGGGCCACATGTGAGGGCCTAGAGGGCCACATGAAGTCTTGAGGCTGCAGGTTCCTTACCCCTGTAGAAGGCTATTAAAATAGACAAGGTAGGAGATGATGAAGACCTGAACTAGGGGAATGACTATGTGAATGGAGAGAAGGGGGCATATTGAAAATATATTGTAAAGGGAGAAATGACAAAACCTGGAAAAAAATTAGGGGTAAGTCCAAGTACAAAGTCAAGGATAATACCAAGGTTGTGAGCCTGTGTGACCAGGAAGATTGGTGTTGTCCTCAGCAGTCATAGGGAAGTTCAGAGGAACATTCAGGGAAAAGAGAATGAGTTCTTTTTTGGATATGTTGAGTCAGATGCTTGGTGGATATCCAGTTTGAGATGTGTAAAAGGCAGTTGGTAATGAGGGACTGGAGCTCAGGAGAAAATCTAGGTGGGGTGGATATACAGGTATGGAAATCATTTGATGGTCTGGATGATCACTGAACATATGGGAGTGGATGATATCACCAAGCAAGAAAGAAAAAGAAGAAAATAGAGCCCGGGGGGCAGCTAGGTGGTGCAGTGAGTAGAGCACCAGCCCTGGAGTCAGGAGGACCTCAATTCAAATCCAGCCTCAGACATTTGACACACTTACTAGCTGTGTAACCTTGGGCAAGTCACTTAACCCTAATTGCCCTGCCTTCCCCCTAGCAAAAAAAAGAGAAAGAGAGCCCAGGAAAGAGCATTATGGGATACCCATGGTTAGTGGGAATGACATAGATGAAGATTCACCAAAGAGGATGAAGAAGGAATGGTCATATGGGTAAGAGAACCAGGAAAGAAGAGTGTCATGAAAACCAAGAGAGGATAGAGTATCCAGGAGAAGGCAAGTAATAATTTCAAATGTGGCAGGGAAGTCAAGAAGAATGAAGATTGAGAAAATTCCATTAGATTTGGTCATTGAGATCATTGGTTACTTTGTAGAGGGCAGTTTCAGTTGAATGATGTCAGAAACCCAACTGCAGAGAGTTTAAAAGACAGTGAAAAGACAGGAAGTGAATGTGTCATGAGTAGACAGCTTTCTCAAGGGGTTTAGGCAAGGAGGAGAGGAAAGAAAAGATAATAACTGGTGGATGTGGTCTAATCAAGTCGGGGACTTTTTAAGGATAGAGAAGACAGAAGCATGTTTGTAGGTAGCAGGGAAGGACAATTAGGAAATGGAAATGATTGAGAGGGCCATCTTCTGCAAAGGATGGGAGGGGATGGGATTAAGGGCATATGCAGATAGGTTGGTTGGGGCAAAAATAAGGGCCAGCTCTTCATCTGAGAATGAAGTCAAGGAGGAGACAATGGAGCGAGAGTTTGAAGAGTAAAATATCTGAGCAATATATGATATGGAGGAGGAGGGAAAAAAGAAGCTCTTGGCTAATGGTGTAATTTTTTTCAGCAGAAAGGTTGGTGGGAGGGGGTGCCATGAGAGGCTTGAAGAGAGACAAAGTTTGAAATGACCACTCGGAGTTTTGGGATAATGAATCAATTAAGGAAGAGAAGAATCCTCTTGCCGAAATGAGGGTCCAAATAAATAGATCAACTTGTAGTGGAACCAATTGGTACATTTTCACGACCTTCTCCAGCTCCGCTCAGCAGCATATGAACAGGAAAAAGAGAAGTAGAGGGTGGGAGTAATTCAGGATCAGGAATTGGTAAAATAGCGTAAGCATTAGGATAACAGAGCAAGGGATTTGGCAGTAGAAGAGAGAGTAAGAGGCAAATTGGTTCATCTATCACTTAAGACAGGGAAGGGATGATGGCCTGCGATAGAAATGAAAAGTGGAGGAATGAAGGTGGAATGAGGATAAAGAAGTGGTGTAAAGATCATAAGGCATAGGGAAAGAGGGAATGATAAAAGATTATAATTAAATAAAGAAACTTCAGAGTTTATACACATGGAGAATAGAACACTGATGGCAAGATCAAGGGTTATAGCGAGACCACTTCTAGAGCAGAGGACTAAATAAGGGGAATTGAGTAGATGGAGGAACTGGAAAGTTAGGGTATTTGAGGAAACATCAATATCGACACAGAAGTCTCCTAGTATGAGGGGAAGAGTTGGGAATAAAAGGCTACAAACACTGAACTCATTGAGGAATTGGCAGATAACAACTACCAGGTTCTACACTAGGTGATAAATTTGGGTAGCATGAACTTCCAAGGAAGAGAGGTCACTAAGTGACGGGTTACCCTCTACTGGAGCACCTCCTATAACAGGGAGCTCACTGCCATTTAATATGGCCCATGCCATTTCTGGTCATATCTAAATATTATCAAGTTCTGCCTTAAACAGAATCATAGTTTTGCAAACAATCATAGCAATACCCGCAATATGTGTGCCTCAGGAATGCCAGTGTATTTCTAATGTAATCTAAACTGAAGTCTGAGCTGGCTTTTTTCATTTTATCTCCTAATGTTACTTCTGAGTCTTAGACAAATCCTTCAGTTGAAGAGTAACATGGAATTACAGTTGTAAAACATGTAATGCTGTAAGCCCACTTATGGTCTCCTACTCTCAAAATCATGAAGTGTGTGCGGGTTGATTTACTACTTACCTCCCCTTATTCCAGACAGCCATACCCTTTCTTCTAAAATGGAAGGAAACAAGTAGGCTGCCTTTTCTCTTAATTAAAGAATGTTATAGACCTCACCCTACATAGCATGATACAACCCTTCATATTCACTTATCTTGGGCTCCTACATTCTTTATGCCTCAATGCCACTTGTTGTCGGGACCTTCATTTCTGTAAAGCACACTGTCCATGCTATTGGCCCAATATGACATCATTCTGATCAGGCCTATCAATTTATCACCATATCACTGATGTCAGATATCTTGGCTAGGTAGTGAATTACATGTTATATAAAGACCTTGACTTTGTAAACTCCCCTTTTAAGGTCCTCAAAGTATTTTAATTAATAAAGAAATGGAATTAAAGGCCTGATTTGATGGCAAATAAAACAGTGGTGGTAGAACCTGGCTTAGTCACCGAATCTTTCAAGGCACAATCTGACATTTTCATCTTAGTATCAAGAAAGGTTTAATGGTAAGCCATGTAGTGTGCCAAGAGTGATAGGACTCACCTAGAATGAGGGTAGCATCAGACCAACAGCAAGGAAAGAAAGCATTGCATGTAATCTGGGATGTATTGTTCATTAACGTCTCCGCAATTATATTAAGAGCTCACAGGGGCAGGAACAATGCCTTATATCCCTCCATAGAATAACATCAATGTTGAACACACAGTTGCATGCTCAATAAAGATTTGTGCAATTGATAGACGTGGGAAAACCTTCTTTCTCCCCATTGGCAAGCAGCCACTTACAGAATCCATAAACTCTTTAATAAATACAGTTTTCTTTTTTCTATAAACCTAATAATTATCAACAAACAGAAACATTTCAATATACAAATACAAACATGAAATTGACTTGTCTAAGAAATGGACTAGACCAGAGGTATCAAACTCAAATGGAAACAGGGGCCACTAAAACATACAGAAGGTTCCCTTTCAGCTACACACCGCTTTAGAGAACCTATGTTTTACTGTATTTTTACTTATTTTGTTAAATATTTCCCAGTTACTTTTTAATCTGGTTCAAACTTCACTTGGGAGTGCTGTGGACCAGCTGTTGCCAGCAGGTTTGACACCTCTGGACTAGAAATGCAGAATAAGATATGCATTTTCAGATATGTGTTGATTTATTTTGCTAGACTACACATACTTAGGAGCAGGTCGGAAAGTAGTGATAGATCAGAAAAAGATCAATAAAAATTTTTAAATGAATAGAAGAAAAGAAAAATGTAGAAAGGGACACAAATCAAGCAGTTTTGTTACTGCCTTTTAAAATTTATTGTCCATACACTTTCATAAAACCCAATGAATTTCACAACAATTTTGTCAAACAATCCCTTTTTTAAAGTTGGCAAGTTCACAGATACTTGGCACAGGTTAGGGAGGGAGATGATGTAATGGTCTTTCTGTAATAGGACATGACAAAGCGATAGCAGGCAAATGATACTGAAACAAAAAAAAATGTTACTGGAAGGACAAGACTCAGATCCAGGTTGGTAAGATTAAAAACAATTAACATTGCCCAGAATAAAGTCAATAGATCAAAAGCCACATGTTGAATGGTTTCTATAAATTGGGCAGCCATAGTCTTTGAGCCATCCTAAATTCAGTCTCCTAAGGATATCTACATTATTTGCAGGAACTAAATGACTCACTGAAAGTGCTCCTTCCTAATCCTTCTTCAATTACAATCCTTTTCTTCTTTAAAGATCTGTACTGTTTTCACTACCATCATAGTAATATAGATATATAGATAGACAGATATGCATATTTACATATATATTTTTTAAAAAACAACCTTCGGAGTCAAACAAGACAGACATTGATCAAATCCAGCTGCATTTGCAATTTGCACATTAAAGGGGATTTCAGATGAAGGAGTTTCACGTAATTACCGGACCATACCTGAGTCTAGGTATAGTCAGTATTGCAGTAGAAATTGTTTCCAACTATTTGTGGGCCACTGGGCCCCTGGTGAATAGCAGATGGACATTTATGGAGCACTAGTTGTGTGTGTGTGCCAGGAAGACTGGGCACTGTGTAAGGAAATATGACAAAAGAAAAAGAACCACAGAATCTCACAGTTGGAAGGAAGTGCATAGTCCAATTCATACCAGAACAAGAAAAAAATAGCTGAGAAATGGTCATCCAGCCTTTGCAATGAAGACCTTCAGTGAGGGGAAGTAGATAAGTGTCTGTGGAAGCTCTTTCCACTTCTGAACAGCACTGTTTGTTAGGAAGCTTTTCCTTGAATCAAGCCTGAATTTACTTCCTTGCAATTGCCACAGGGCTCCTAATTCACTTGAAGTAACAGGCAATACAAAGTGAACAAGGTTTAAGAATATGTATAAAGCAAATAAATCAATACATAGACAGAAGCAATTTAGCACAGAAATGCTGCGGCAATGAAGTAAAGTTTCTAATGAATACCCTCAAAGGAACTAAGGGAGATTTCTTGAAACAGCTAAATTTGGAACAAAGTTTTCAAAGACGTAAAAGTCTCCAAAAAGTTTCTACTATGGAAAAGTCCAAATTTGAGAGAACTATAGATTTAGATCTTTTCCTCCCATGATTACAAGAAGAATTCTTTGGGAAATCCACCCTTGATTGTCATGGGGATCAGGAAGTGGTAAAAGTAGAGGAAGGGGTTGAGAGTAATATTTTCCATACTAATAAGGCTAAGCTTGTAACCCAGAAAATGAGATGCAGCCCCAAATATTAAAGGATCCATCCTGTCCCCACATTGGCATGGAATGATTTTAGGAGCTATGTAAAGCAAGCAGAGAGAGAGGGGATACAAGTCATAGATAGCAGTGTGGGAAGAGTGCCCAGTCTAAAAAGATGGGAAATGACCAGGGTAGCCTAAGTAGGCTGGAGAAAACAAACTAGAAAGTAGTAGTAGAAAAGGAAGTTAGGTAGTGAAGTAGACAGAGTGCTGGCCCTGGAGTTAGGAAGACCAGAGTTCAAAATTAAACTTAGATACTTACCAGATGTGTGACCCTGGGCAAGTCACTTAACCTTTGACTGCTTAAGTTTCTTTAACTGTAAAATGGAGATAATAACAGCATCTACCTCACATGGTTGTTTTGAAGATCAAATGAGATAATATTTGGAAAGTGATAGATGAAGGAGGAAATTTTGACAAAATACAGTACTCTCAGGCCAAAAATACTAGAAAGCAAAAGAACAAATGAATGTTTCCTCAGTGTGGTGATTGATAGGTAAATATAGATATAAAAAATGAAGCCAAGAGCTAACATCATCTGGAGAAACACTAAAGGCCTTTCCAATAAGATCAGGGGTAAAGTAAAGATATCTACTGTCATTACTATTATTTGATATAGTTCTAGAAATATATATATATATATATATATATATATTGCATGTAGCAAAAATATAAGAAAAATGATTTGAGAGAATAAGCATAGACAAAGAAACAAAATTATATGAGAGTTTATTTAGAGAACTTAGAGATTAATGATAAACTCACAAATGTCATCAGCCTTTCTTTATATTACTAAGAAAACTCAGCAGAGATAGTAAAAGAAATTCTATTCAAAATTAATATCTGGCAATCCACTTAACAAGACATACATAGGGCTTATATGAATAGAGCTCTACAGAAATTAATGAAAGCATAACTGGAAAGGAATTAGTTGCTTGTGGTTGGGCCATGCTACTATAATAAAAATGATAATACTAACTAAATTAATGTATAGATTCAGCACTAAAATAATTGAAGTACCAGAGAACCACTTCATAGAAGTAACAAAATTGTAGTAAGATTTATATGGAGGTACAAAGGGCAAGAACCTCATGGAAATCATGAAAAAATGGGAAGAAAGGGGACTTAGCAGTACCAGGTCTGAAATTTTACTATGAAAAAAAATCACCAAAACTATTTGACTATTAGATAATTTTTTAAAAGGAGGACAGATGAAATACATTAAGATCTAGAAGCAATTGAACACAATAACCTAACATTACTTGTTAGTCATGTCTCAGTTTTACATTTAAGTCACATATTTGAAAACTAAGGTGTTTTCTCTGCTATTTTGCTCTCCTTGTTGGGGCAATTAATTTACATTGCTTAAGCGTCTAGATGAAATATTTAGAGTTGTGTCATGTCTGTTGTCCATTTCCCATATTCCATTTCCAATAACTTATTTAAATACTTCTGAGTTAAATCATTGTAATTGTATGTAAAATCTTTTTTTTTTCTCATGATTCTTTTCTTTTTTATTATAAATTCTAATCTTATATCTGAGAATTCAATGGTCTCACTGTACACAGACAGTTGACTCATGGCTAACTCCTGTATTAAAAAGAAATATTTTCCTATCATCTAAAATGTAGTCAACTTCCTTTTTTGTGACATCATGAGGTATTCACAGTATCTACCACCTACTAATTCCTTTTATGAACAGAGTATTCACACTATAGAGAAGCAAATCTGCTGTATAATCTCTAACTCTTAAGCCTATCTCATTTCTTTCTCCTATGCTATATTTCAGATAGATTGATAGATATACCCCATCTTCACTTTTCTCACCTTTGCATAGAAGTCACCCAGCATTAGACTGTAGGTTGAAGAGTCTTATCAAGTCCTTCACAGAATTTCTTTACCACACCATCTACAGTAACCAATGTTGTTGTGTGAGCTATATTTTCATGGTGATTTTTTTTTGCAAATACTTATCATGAGCACTGCAATATGTGATAATCAAATATCCAAGGAAATAATGTTTCTGGTACCTTTGGGGAGTGCAATGAAACTCACTCTGCCAACCCTGTTCTTGGAATATCTGATATGCTATCTTTCCACTTAATTGCAACTTCTCTCCTTCTTCTTCTCCTCCTCCTCCTTCTCCTCCTCCTCCTCCTCCTCCTCCTCCTCCTCCTCCTCCTCCTCCTCCTCCTCCTCCTCCTTCTTCTTCTTCTTCTTCTTCTTCTTCTTCTTCTTCTCCTAATTTAATTTATAGCAAGAATGTCAAGATAGCTGTGATTCATCTCCTCCAGAAGTATGTCCATTCTTTGGTCATTGGACAAGGTTCTTACATTTAGAATAATAATAGTCAAATTAAAGTGTATTGACTGTCTAAAAGTGGTGATTCTTAGCACTCTCTGCTCCCCTTTTCAGCACTATACTATCATCAAGCAGAAGGCTGCACATGACTAAGAGTAATTTTTTTCCTTTGTTTCAAGGGTTGCCAAGGCCAAAATAATTTTCATCACAAAGTGGCCAGTCTCAAAACTCTTAAATGCTCAAAACTGTGTGAGAGGTTGTAGATGACACAATAGAAGTAAAAGACATGGTCTGATATTCAAAGAACTCCCTCAGGAATCTTACAGTCTTGACTCAAAATCAATCAAAATATTCAAGTAACAAGTATTATTTGCTAAATTCCCACTGAGCCTATACTCCCAATTGTTAGTGTCCTAAAGAGTTAAACCATTTCTAAAAGGTCAGCAATCTGATTACAGCAGTGTATTCCCTGTAGAATGTGACCCACTTTTTGTTTGTTGCACAAGGATGTTGAGATCATCAACTAATATATGTGTAAAAAGCTGAACCTTGAAACAACCTTTCTTAAACCTTGGTCAAGTTAGAAGGGAAGCGCTTTAGACTAGCACCCTGGTGATGTAAATAAAAGAAATTTCACACCAGCATTTAACTTCATTACAGAGTACAATAAACACATAGCAATTTTTGGTTTCATCACTCAAGCACTAAAGGTTGAGAGAAAAAGCTATATTAACAGAGGAGGAAGGTTAGGAAAGTGACTATGTTGGATGCTGGAATGCAGTGATTACCTCACTACAAGTGTGCTGTGGATATCCCTTTGCTGACCTTTTCCCAACCATCCACTTCACCTCAGTGAAATTCTTCTAGGTCAGTTATTCTATGAGATTCTAAAGAAAGATTTGTAATTGATTTGTGGCTCCCAAACTAAATGCTAAGTGTTGGTCTTATACCCTGAAACATTAGGCAGTATGAGTTGAAGGGATGCAAAAGGCCCTCTTTACTAAATAGCTACCTAATTAAACATGGTAGGTGGTATTCATCAATCATTCCTCAATACTTCACTGGATCCATAATCTCACTCATATGGGTATTCCCTCTACCAGCATAGATCACAACAGAGGATTATAGATTTAGAGCTCACAAACCACTCAGTCTAATTCCCTTCATTTTAAAGATGACAAAACTGAAGCATAGAGAAGTTAAGCGACTTGCCTTCCCATCTTATTTGATTTTTGCTTATGTCTTTTGATAAAATCCATTATTAAGGGTCTACCCAATGCAGAATATAAGACCCTTGGGCACAAAGTCTCTCTTGTTAGGTCCCTAATGTCTAGCACAGGGCTTTGAACACAATTGCATTTATTTTTATTGAACTGGACAAATTGGCTGGGATTAATTTATCTAAATAACCCACTATGGCCCACGATTAACTTCTGAAGTTCAAGACATAGAAAAGATTCACAGAAGCATTGGCTAGAATGGAGAGTATAAAGCATGACTACTATCCAGAGCCTGGTAAGAGGCTCTGGGTACTCAGGGAATAACATGAGAGTAGTGAGCTTCTCAGAGAATGAAAAAAGGAGATGAAGGGGACAAGAAGATTTCTCCACTTGACAACATAGCTACGGCCTCCAGCACTTGGATAGCCCATTTGTGGAGAATTTATAGGTCGACCTGGACAAGAATCCCACAGGGCGAGAAGCATCCTGCCTTAAAATCCTTGTAAAAAAATTCTTCTTTAGAACTTCATAGAAGAAGTGACCTAGAAAAATTTCAGTGGGGCAAAGTGGATAGTTGAGGAGAGGTCAGCAAAGGGATATTCACAGCATATTTGTAGTGAGGTAATCACGACATTTCAGAATCCAACACTGTCACTTGCCTAAATTTCCTAGTACTCAGTAACTGTCTCATCCATCAATGTAACTTCTTCCCTCAACCTTTAGTGCTTGAATGATGAAACAAAAGATTGCAATGTGTTTTTGCACTGTGTAGTGAAGTTAAGTGCCACTGTGAGGGCAAGGCCAACTACTTAAAATTTCTTTACTTATACCACCAACAAATGGCCTTCTCTGCGTCTACGAGAATAGTCAAAATAATGACATCCCAATTGAAGAAGTTGGAGCTGATCCTTTGGCACTTTCCATACCTGGATGCATTACTGCAATGCTCTTTTGTTAACAGCTTTCTCTTGAAGATACCTTTTGCCATCAAAAATAAGATTCCTAGGATTGAGTATTTAGAGTTGAAGAGACCTGAGAGGTTATCTAGTCCAAACCCCTCATTTCATATATGAGGAAACTGTACAAAGAGGTTAAATGACTTGCCCAAACTCACACACGTAAGATCTAGGAATCAAACTCAGATGCTATAGCTCTAAATTCAGTACTCTTTTCACCAAACTACTAAGGGCTACAACTTGGAAGTGCTCAGAAATGTATGTCAAAATTATATTTGATAGGGTCTAAAGCTATTCTGCTCCTGTTTGACAGCAAATGGCCAGGTCACTCTGGACTCTAAAAGAGCAGTGTGTGTACCACCTCAAATCTATTGGATTGGCTAATAAGAGAGAAAAGGAAAGTAATAAATGTTGGAAGGGATGTGGAAAAATTGGGACACTAATGCACTGCTGGAGTTGTAAACTGATCCAACCATTCTGGAAAGCAATTTTGAAACTATGCCTAAAGGACTATAAAACTGTGTATACCCCTTGACCCAGCTACAGCATTACTAGGCTTGTACCCCAAAGAGATAAAAAGGGAGGGGAGGATCAATTTGTACAAAAATGTTTATAGCAGCTCTTTTTGTAGTGGCAAAGAATTGGAAATTGAGGGGATGCCCATCAATTGGGGGATGAATGAACAAGTTGTGGTATATGATTGTAATGGAATATTACTGTGCTATAAGAAATGATGAGCAGGCTGATTTCAGAAAAACCTGGAAAGATTTATATGAACTGATGCTGAGTGAAGTGAGCAGAACTAGGGAACATTGCACACAGTAACAATACTGTATGATGATCAAATGTGAATGACTTGGCTATTCTCAGCAATACAATGATCCAAGACAATTCCAAAGGACTCCTGAGGAAAAGTACTATCCACCGGCAGAGAAAGAACTGATGGAATTTGAATGCAGATGAAAGCATACTATTTTTCACTTTCTGTATTTTTTCATGTCACCCCTCCCTTCAGATCTGTGCCTTCTTTCACATGACTAATATGTCAATATGTTTTGCATGATTGAACATGTATAACCTATAAGATATTGCTTACTGTCTCAGAGATGGGGAGTGTGGGAGAGGGAAACAGAAAATGTGGAACTCATTTTTTTTTCTAAAAATGAATGTTAAAAATTGTCTCTACATGTAACCAGGGAGAAAATTAAATATCATTTTAAAGAAAGAGCAATGTGTGGCCTCCACTGGGACTTGGATGTTAAAAAACACTTATTCTTACTACAGAGGACAATGGGAAAGTCACCATTTTCATGGAAGTATTTTCTGGACTTTCTATTCCTTTGGTACCTCCAATCCAAGGGTAAGCCATGAAACAGTGCGTAGACTGAGGGTATTTAATGGACATACAGCCCAAAATTCTACTTTGCCCACTATCTTGTCACCCATTCTTTTACCTATAGCCACAGACAAACCCTAAAAGTGTGAAAACTGTTTCTAAACGTGTCCAAATAGGTAATTAGTAGCCAAACCAAAAAACGAGAGGGCCCTGTGGCTCAGCTCCTGGAGCGAGACGATTGCTCCTCTCACCGCGCGGAGAAAGAGGCGGAGGAGTAGGGGGGGTGTGAAGAGGCTTCGCCAAGAATGGGTCCCATTGGCAACAGAACGGACTTATTATTTCGTCTTCCAATTCAGAACTCTGAGAACGCGCATCCAGAGGTAGGCAGCGTTTCTCGTGAGGCTGAGGTAGGAGGAAGAGGGAGAGGAAGGCAGACAGCCAAGAGTGGCTTAGTATCTGTGTACCTCTGAGGGAGTTCAGACCCACCCATCCCATTTTCCCCAGCCCAGATTCGCTGGCTCCTCCTCCTCTAGCCCTTAAAGCTAAGTCAAACCCAGTTTCATGGCTCAGCGCCTGGTCTTAAGCAGGTCCTTGGCCCTGTTCATGGCCAGGAAGCTGCCTATGCGCCGTTGGGCTCCCCCTTGTGCTAGGGTCCTACAGGCTACCCCGAAAAGCACTGGTATTCGGGAACCAAGCTTTGTCCAGCTCTTATATGCTACGTGCGTTCATAAGACTACATTCCACATCTGGGATGGGTTGGATTTTCAGGAGAGGGTCCTTGACAGCAGCATCCCAGTGGTGGTGGATTTCTATGCCCAGTGGTGCGGCCCCTGCAAGATCCTGGGGCCTCGGCTGGAGAAGATGGTAGCCAGGCAGGAGGGCAAGGTAGTGATGGCTAAGGTGGACATTGATGAAAACACTGACCTGGCCGTTGACTTTGAAGTGTTGGCAGTGCCAACAGTACTTGCCATCAAAAATGGGGATGTGGTGGACAAGTTGTTAGGGCTCAAGAATGAAGAACAGATTGAGGCCTTCCTGAAGAAGCTGATCAACTGTTAACCAGGCAAGAGCATGGATTGCCTTTCTTTATCTCTGGGGCCCTGAGCTTTTTGGGGGTAGGGATCACAGCTATCTAGCCCCGTTTGGTCATTCACTGACCTTCATCCTCAATCATGGAAACTTCCCAAACTCTGCTCAATTCTATCTGACTACATATTTAAGGAAAGGGTACTGATGCCCTTTGGGGAAGGAAAGGCCCAGGTCCCCCTCTTACTTCTAAACCTTCTTCTTCATGACTGTCACCAATCCCACCTTTATCTAGGACCAGTAGAGTTGGTGGCTCTTAGGTAGTTTTTGGAGAGAACTTTGCCTCCATGAGGTTGTTCAATAGAAGACCACCCTGTTAGAGCTGTAAGAATTTTTGTCTTTGTCTTCTGGTGGGTCTTTGAGTTAAAGAAATAAGGCAGGATTCTGTGTCTAGTTGAGGCTTTCTCCTCTACTCACATTATACATTTTTTAAAAGAAAGTAACACTTACTTCTCTTGTTTTTTTTAGGTCTGATAGAAAACTTTACTAAACACTTCCAACATCTTGCAAAGAAGAACAAACCCTAAGCCTCCATGCTAAAATTCCCTTGTGACAACCAGAACCATCTCTAGAAGGCACCTCCTTACATCCTTCCTCTTTCTTTCCAACTACAAAGACATAACAGCAAGAGCTGGAAGGAGGGGAAGAATTCTCCTAAGCCCTATAGGCTAGAAGAGCCCTGAAGCATCACCTTACTTTATCCTTGGCTGGTCCTTCAGCTTTAACAGCAGGAGGCTTAAATGGACATGTTGAACACTAGGGTGGTACATTATTTTTAAAAAATAATAAAATTTAAATTAGTTCCATGAGTGAGCCAATAACCTGATCAGAAATGTGTCAGCTTATTTTACAGTAAGAAGTCTTGAGATTTAGAAAAAGAATTTCAATCTACCAGTTTAATGGGAAGGGAATGAAAGGAGTATAGAATTGGTCTCTTCTAGGCTTTCTAGTATTTTTCCCAATGTATTTTGCCTTTTTTGCCACAACTAAACTTCAAAACTCCTCAAAGGTGATGCCACTGTGTAAATTTCAACTGCAGAATTTTCCTTAGCTTCTTCAATTGCAGCATGTGGGATCTGAAATGGAGGATAGGAACATTTAGGAATTGACTATATTTCATCTAATCCCTTTCTTCAGGCATCAGTGATGAAGCATGATAAAATGGTTCCATTCACTACCCTCCCTCTAGTTTCAAAGGTCAGTCTGCTGGGTGATGACGTCTTCTCCTGTTCAGAGATTAAGGAGGCTTTGGGTTTGAAAGCTTCTCTATTCCTTAGTCATCCATCAATGGATGTCTGCTTGATTTGCTTTGTGACAGGGCAGTAGCTCATATCATTAACCCTGCTGCTTTCTCCTTATAAATAGCCTTTATATTGGGGTTCAAAACCTACTAACATAGAAAAAGCTCAAAACCTGCACTTAGGAAAAATACTCTGCTTTCCCGACCCCCCATGGAGTTATTAAATGACTTTCTAATTAGCACAAAATAAAAATAGAAAACAAGGAGAAGTGTGACAGTGGAAAGTTCACCAGACGGGGAATCAAGCAACCTGTTTCTAGGCTGAGATCTTGGACATACCTAGTTAATATATAAAAGTCAGTCTCTTGTTTCTTTTGCTTGGTTATAAATGTTTGTAATGGATTTTGTTTTTCTTATTTTCTTGATGGGTTTGGGGGAGTTGAGAAGAAGTGAGAGGGAGAGAATTCAGAGCTGAACATAAAATTAAATTAAATTTTAAAAAAAGTTAACCCATAGGTTCCTCATCTGTTAAATGAAGGACAAGAATAAATGATCTCCAAATTGCCTTCTCATTCTGACGTTCTATAATACTCTTGTCCCACAGAAGGGAAAAAACCCCAAAACTGCTCACAAAGATTTCTGCCTGGCCAGGTTACAATATCACCCATGCCTCCCAGGATGGACATTTTTTGGGAATGAGAATGATGGCACAGAAGCTGTTCTGAAAAGATTCTAATATACTGGGTGCTTTTATTATTAAAGAGCTAGAGAACCAAAAGTCAATAGGGTGGTTTGTGGTATTGCTTCTAGCCCAAGTGATTCACTGGGATTCATCTGAGGATCTAAAACTTAGAAATCATTAATCCAGGATTATCACTTTCCAAGTGTTGGAAATGCACTTCCAATGCCACATTTGAGTCCCTGGCCTGACCTGAATTGTCCCAAATGGTGAGTATTTACAACAAATCAATGATGCATACATTAAATATTTCCCAAACAGATTTTCTCAGCATTGACTCTAAGGACTCTGAATGAGGTAGCCCAGCTGATCATGCTTATAATCTACATGTGATTAACCGATTGATAATGATCTCTAGGCCAAAGAACAAGGGACAGAGCCCACAGATAGCCTAGAGATAGTACTCAGAGAGGGCTGAGTGGGATGTGGAACAGACCTTTGACTGTCATTTGCCATAGGCTAGGGTTCTACAAATTTATTTACTTGCCAATTTTTACCTGATTATAATATCATAAAAAAGTTTCTCCTCCTTTGGGTGAAAGCTCAGTTGTTTGGGTTTGGGAGTTTTTTATGTCAAACCATCAACTCACTCTCCCAAAGTAAATTTGCTCCCAGTTTACAATTGAGCTGTGCAGACATCAAGGCACATCTATCCTCCTCACCCCTTGGTGCATCAGAGGACCACAGACTGAGTTGGAAAGGATCTCAGAGACCATTTAAGGGGGAAAGGAAGCACAGAATAGTCCAAGTTACTTTTGAAAAGTCAAACAGCCAGTGTCTGAGGCAAGATTTGAACCTAGATCTTCTTAACCCCAAGTCCAACAACCCATTCACTGAGTCATGGTGCCCATTGAGGTGCTAAAGGTTATCTTTGGGCTGTTTCCTCCCTCTTCCCTCTGCCTACAACTTGACCATGTTACTGCTACTCCAGACCAGGTACTGCTACGGACCCAGTATTTCCAGCCTACAAAACACCCAGATTGCTATACCTCCTGGTTTCAGAAAACACAAAAGCCATTTTAGAAATAGAAGCCACTTTGAGAAACCTTATTCTCTTCAGATTAATTCAGAGGATGTTTGAGTTTCCCTGGCCTACTTTTTGATGAATTATATAGTGATCTAGAATAAACATGTAAGACTTAGACTACCGCTAGGAAAAGATGGAAAGGCTGAAAAAGAAAATGTCAAACAAAAACAAGAAGCATTGGGGGATGGGAGGAAGAAGAAAACACAAACTTCTTTCAAACATTTACTACCCCTTCCACCAAAAAGGCAAATCCCTACCTGTGATGTTAAGCTTATAGCTTACCTTGCCAGAGCTCTGATTAAATCCCTCCTTAGTGGGTATGGTATCTCTTCGATTTTCTGACATACAGGCTTATAACAAGGCTTTTAAAAGTACAGGCAAGAGGACTGTACAGAAGTGAAGATTTACAGGCTATCTTTTGTTATGATTTCCCACCACCCCCCCTTCACCTTTCATCCAAGGAATCACAGACAGAAAGCTCCCAAAGCAGGGAAGGTTTGCTGCAGCTTCCAGTGAATTGGAGTTTTTGCGTACAGGGGCAAGGATGTGCCACAAACAGAGCTGCTCCAAACTGTCCTTGGGTGCATTTCTATATCAGTAAGGAGCAAATGGTTCTGGAGGAAATGTTCTGGAGGTGGCTGCTCTGGCCCCAAGTGAGCACTGAATGACCAGAGCTTGTTTGGATATGATTTGACTGCCCAAATCATTTTCTCTCGATATTTAAATATCGTCCTCTCAAAGTATGCTGTGAAAGGTATGATGTGTGAATAAAGTCTACCTGAGAAACAACTGGGAGGTGGAAAAGATTGTTTGTAAACCAAGTACAGTGAGGTACAGTGACAGAAGTGCTAGACTGGAGTCAGAGGAGCTGGGTTCAACCCTATCTGTGTCACCTTGGCAAAGTCACCTACCCTGAGTATTTCCTTATCTCCAAAATGAGGGGAGTGAACTATATGGCCACTGAGGGTACTCCCAGTTCTAGAGCTATGAAGAGCTGCCTTCCTTTATACTGCCTGATCCAAATTAAAATGGAATTGAGAAATATTTAACAAAATAAAAAATGCAATAGAACATAGATAATGCTCATATGTGGTTTTCTAAGTTGATATGCTCCTGCAGGGATCCCTACATAAGGTTCAGTCACCCCCAGTTGTATTTGTGTGTGACACCACTGCTCTAGACTAACAGAAACAAATAGGAGTTTTCATTATCTGCAAACACAATATTATTTTCTCATTTTTTTGCCATGTCAATCTCAGCCCAAATAACTGTTGCAGCCTCTAAAAAATTATTCTTGTCATAATATTTTTGAAATGTGCTTCTTTCATTTAGTGGTCAATTTCAGGTTATTAATGAGTAAATGAAATTAGTCTGTCTATTTGAGGAGCCAATCATCCACTGATCATTTTCTTATCAGTTCAACAAACACAATTTTTTAAATCCCCAGAAGCAGAAAAACAGGCTCTCCCCCACTTGACTTCCAGTCTCCCAAATGAAATGCAAGGGTGGAAGCAGCAAAGACCCCAGAGCAAACACTTGGGCCTAAAGAATAACACTGAATCCATGGGAAGATAAGGAAATTTAAGCCTGGACAGGTTGTTCATTACTTCATGAAGCTTTGGGGAAATTCTTATGGAGCCAAAATCTGCCTCCTTGTAACTTTGTCCTAGCTCCACTAATCGTTCTTCCACGTGCCAGCCTTTCAAATATTTAGTAGGAGCTACTATGCTCCTCCTTCCCCTGGTCCCCCCACCAGAAAATCCTCATGTCATCCTTAATTTGAATGCCCATGCTGTGCTTTTTGGTGTTGGAAATCAGATAAAATAACCTAGAAAACTGGTTCCTCTCAGAACAGCATCCTGTCATAGAACTGGAAAGGTCTTTAGCTAGTATCTAGCACAGGGGATCTACCTTTGCTGTGTCATAGATCCCTTGGGCAGTTAGTCTGATGAAGCCTGTGGGAACTTTCTCAGAATAATGTTTTGAATGAATAAAATAAAACATGTAGAATTACAAAGGAAACCTATTATATTGAACTAGAGTTAATAAAAATTAAAAAAAAATAAGTTTATGGATGCCAAGTTAAAAACTCCTGATCCAATCCAAACCTTTTATCTTACATAGAAGGAAACCAGTTTAACTTTTTGGGGCGGGGTGAGATTTGGTCATTTATATATGGAATAAATGGTTAACTCCTTATTAGCCACACAGTCTAGCCCAAATACCTTATTCCCAGCTTCAGGGAAATGACTGGTTTCTGACCTGAAGCAATCATTTAAGTAGGATGTGTGTCACTGAAGTCTCCCTTAAAACAACACCATTCATCGAGTGGAGGATGTGGTCATATTTTGGTAGTTACCTCTTAGTAATAAGTGGGGGCATCTAGGCTAGGTGAATCATGGACAAAAAAAAATTGTTTAACTTCTCTAAGTCATTAAAAGTCCAAAGGGATAGAGATAGGCTCAGAGATCCCTGGAAGTAAACACTTCTTGGCATCTCTACCCAACCTTCACCCCTACCATCTACTGAGGGACTGGATGTAGCCAAGCTGCACAATAAACCTGGTGACTAACTAACTGATTACTGGGTCAATCATCTTCATTAATCATAAGGGCTCATGATTGCAGCAGCACAAATCTTCACTAAGAAACTGGACTTTTCATTGGGGAAAAGATCAGAGAATTAACCAGGGGACTTATTCCACTAAGTCTATAGCACAACTTGTGACCACTGAGCTACCGCAAGTCTTAAGGCTCTCTGGAGAACTTGGACATGACAAGGATTAGTTTTTATATAACAACAAGCATAGGAAAGAACTCCATGGATATTTCTGTTATACAAAATAACCCTCGGACCTGAAATGTCCAATGCACTATGTATAGATTTTCAATCTTTTTTAAGAGGCCTTTTGTACAGGTCTTAGAGTTTTGAAATTGAAGCTCCTCTGGCATCCACTAATAACAATGTCACACCATACAGTCTTGGCTTTCCCACTTCAAATATAACTCCCTGATGACTTGCTCCTTTTCCCTTCCATCCACCCTGGGTGTCCAAAGAACGTGTTCCCTTCAGAAAGACTGAGAAGGCTAAGAGACAGTATGGTATACTGGAATTAGACTCAGAGGACCTGGCTTAAAACCTGGATCTGCCACTTGCCACCTTGGGCAAGTCACCTAATCTCTCTTGGCCTCAATTTCTTCAGCTGTAGAATGATGAGATTGGAATAGATGGTCTCTTAGGTCCATTCTAGCTATAAAATCCTATGATACTGATAGGAGGAGACTAAAAAGAGCCATTGGAATGCCATTGGGGTCAAAAATGAACTTCCAGAGAGCAGTTCAGCAATGTGGTAAGGGCATAAACCAGACTTCAAGGGTCATAAGTTAGTTAAGTGTTGAGAAAATAGAGGCAATGAATGTAGGTTTAATCTTTCAAGAAGTTTAGAAGGGAAGGGAAGGAGAGAGAGCTCACCTGCTTTAAAGGTATCAGGACTAAGGAAAGTTCCGTAAGACTGAAGCTTGAGCTTGAGTCTGAGCTTGCTTCCTTTCAAAAAAGGAAGGAACCAATGAAAAGAAAGTGATTGGAGATCAAAAGAAAAGAGAGAAGATAATTGATGGAACAATGACCCAGGGAGACAGGTGGGAATGAGACCAAGAACCCAAAAGCAAGGCTTAGCCAAAGTCAGATTAACAAAGAGAATACTGGATCCAAGAGTAACAAGTAGAAGAGGGTGATAGGGAAGATGACACTTACCTGAGGAAAAGGGAAGTTCCCACATCAAGGGGTCGCTGTGAGACATGAGTCCAGGAGGACTGAGTATCCTTTGGATGTGTCTTAGGACATGTTACAAGAAGAGTCCCCTTAGCTGAAAGGGACAGCAAACATTATCTACCCTTCACACATAGTCAATGAAATATGTCTTCAGTCCCTGCCACCGTCCCTTCTGCTACCTCTCCCTAGTTTTAGAACAATGCTTCTTGGATGCAAGAGCTCCTACTCAGAGCCTGCCCTCTGTCTCCTGCACCCCCAACAATTTTTCCATGAAACTTACCTGATCTTATCTTCATCTTGTGGCATATTCCCTCAGAGCCCTGAGATAATAAATGGTTTAAACTGTTGCAGCTCCTAGATAACATATTTACAAGGAACTGGGCCTGTGGATATAATGCAGTAACCCAAAGGATTCAGTGGGTATTTGGGGCATCCGAATAGGGCCTTGGGCAAGGTAAATCATTGAGAATTCACTCAGATACCTGGGCTGCTGCACTGAAGCTACTGAAGTGTTTAAGTAAAGAGCTGGAGCAAACAGCCTTAGGAAGTTTCTTCAAGAGGAAGACTCTAGTGGCCAGAAGTGCCCTGAGGGGGACAACAGAAGACTTCAAAACAAATCAACAATCCTAGAATTTGGAAGTGCTGATCTGGTGTCTACTACTAGCTCTTTACTTGGTCTCACACTCCCTGACTTTACCCCCAAGTGGCCATTACCTCCTGAAGTCAACTTAACCTGTCTTGGGGTAAGGATGAAACTCCTTCACACTAAAATGAAAATAATTGTTAGTAACTCCATTGTAATCTCTCCTAAAGGCATTATGTTTTAATAGATCTCAAAGCTTTAGGATAAAAGGAACTACGTCTGTGGCCTTTGGGGAAAGCAAGAGGGGGCAGACACATTATGGGATGGAAGAGGATCTTCTCAGTTTCCCTATGTCCCAGGGGAGTAGATAGTTTCTACCTATCAGTAAAGGTCAGTTCTAACTGTAACCAAGGTTCCTCCTTCCTTAGTACAATAATGATGAGGTTTCTCAAATTGAGATGTAATAAAGGAGTCATGAAAAAAGTATGGGACTGAGGGAAGAATACATGAGAAAATTTAGGTAATGTAAAAGCAAAAGTTATCAATAAAAAATTATTTTAAAAAAAAGCATGGGGGGACAATGTAAATAAAAAGATCGCTAAAAAGAAGCCAAGCTCCTTTAAATTTAAAAATCATAATAATTAAATCTTAAAGGTACATAAAAATAAAATCAATAGTGTTTCCAAAGAACAGATAATAAAGCATAGCTCCCTTCTCATAGCAGAGACACTGGGGACTACTATGGTAGAATACTATCTACATTTTCGGATATCTAGTGTTTTTGTTTAGTTGTTGCTGTTGGCGTGAAGGGGAGAGGGTTTATCTGATCATTGGAGTGCAGTGATTTCCAAGGACTGTTGGTGAACCATGCATTCCAGCTGAGACGATAAGGCTGTAGGTGTGGAATGAGGCATTGATCTCCACACATGTCCAATGCGTTGATTTGTTTTGCTAGACTGTACTTGTTACAAGGGAGGGGTCTGCTGGGGAAGGGAAGTCATTTGGAAGTGACAGTGATGTTTAAAAAAGAAACCTTAAAAGAAAAGAAATGAGGGCTGAATCCAGAAATGATTGTGATCTAAAAATGAAAGGCATCAACAAAATATATTTTTAGAATTCACGGAGGAAGTAAGTGGTAAATAGATATAAGGTAAATTCCATGTAGATGTTTCCTCTTCTAATTTTCCCTCTTTGGATCTAATTTCTTCTTTTCTCAAAACAAAACAAAACAAAACAAACAACCAAAAAAACCCCTCAAAACCTGTAGTAAACTAACCTTATTTTGGAGAATTATTTATGGGGCCAAGGGAACCTAATGTGATTATTTACATTGTCTTGCAAATTACTGAGATGAAATGTATCCTTTTCTGGCCTTTAACACCTATACTGGTTTTCATCTATTTAACTGTTTTATGAAGATCACAATCCAGAATTAAAAGCCTGAAGAATCAGTCTCTGGAAATTTTATTTGACATACTGCTTTGCTGAAATTTTGGAGGAGGAACAAAAGTAGGAGAATTTTATGCTATTAAAAATAATTGATTTGAGGGAAGCTGATACGTTAATGACAGATACAAATGCATTGCATTGCTGAACAAACTTCCCTCCTAGATACCTCCATGTTCAGGGTGCTGATCAACTGGCTGATTGCTGTCATTATTCCATTCTAAGATATACTGCTCAGCCACGGTGATGTGACAAGGCTCTTGTGATCTGTTGCTGCCTGCAATCTATTGGGTTAAATTTAAATAAATTAAGAGCCCTACCTACATTGATAATGTATAGCAAGTTTGACCAGAAATTCAAGGAGGTCCAATGGGCACAGATGCCTAAGGCTTATACGCAATATTCATTTATAAGAGAGGAAAAAAAGAGAGAGAGAATTTAGTCTCTGCCAATCTTCCCTCAGGCTCCCCGCCTCCTCCCTGCCGCCCCCTCCCACTCCCCATGCCCCTTCCCCTTCTCAGTCTGCACTCAGAGCGGAAAAACAACAGGATGAGTCAGTCCTCCATGGATCTCAAAACTTAGAATTCATTAGCTGTCTCCACCTGGAATGCCAAGAGAAAAGCTGAAAGCCCTGAACCTACTCTCTGGCCGCCTCCTTTGCCTTAGACCTTCCAGACATCGCCTTGATACTTTATGTAAATATTACCGCTGTCAGTTCTACTGTTTTCTCTTTTGAATCAACTGCTGAGATAATCCGTGAGCTCCACCCCACCCAGTAGCCCCAGAATTCAGCACCTGCAGCTGTCAACCCCCTCCTCCCCTCCTGCAAGCCTCTTCCCACCCCCCACCCCCCACAGGGATCTGAAGCCCTCTCCTCCTAGCAAAGGGCTGAAATGGACAGTTTCCCTTGTCAATTTTTTTAAAGTGTAGAATGTTTTATTCAGAATTCACTTTAAAAGAATAGACATTTTCTCTCAAATTGTTAAATGCATGTGTTCCCCGAACTTGCCCCTTGCCCCTCCTCCTCTTTATTCTCTCTCACCCCAGTTTTGTTCCTGGTATTCAAATATTACTCCCAGTCTTTAAAAAAAAAGCCTTTCAGAACTCGGAAGCAGAAGTGCGAGGTGAAGTGGGCAAAGCCAATCCCCTTCAGTCCAATTCTCTTAGCTCTGGCAAACTCTGAGTTTGGGCTGCTAGCCTCCTGCTTCTCCTGCTTTCTGGCCTGAGCCTGTCAGACTGTGAGAGCTTGAAGATCTAGAGGCCAGAAACAGCCTAAAAATGGAGGAAAAAATACAAACTCCTTCACTTCCAGAAGGCAAAGTCCTTTTGAGGATTCATCCATGATAGTAAAAGCAGATCTTTCATAAGGACTAATTACTGTGGGGCACAAAGAACTATAAAATCAAGACCAAAAAAGGTCCAAAAAGCCCCCAAGGCCTCAGTGTTTGGTTGAAACGCCTGCCCCCCGTTGATTGACTCACTGATGAGAAATGATGCATAAATTTCCACTCTGAAAAGGGAGAGCTGGGGTTTTGCATGCAGATCATCCTGACCTTTTCAACAGCACGATTTGTTTCTGTGAGGGCGGCGGTTGCCATGTGTGTCCAGCATGTCAAAGGTCCCTTATTCCAAACCTTTCCGGTACTTGTCATGATAAAGAAAAAAAAATTGGTCATGATTCATCGGCCAGTCAATAACATGAACCCATTGCCCACTGTATGCCCAGAACAGGAGGAGGCCAACATCACCAATGTAAGGTGCTATCTCCATCAATTAATTAACTGCCAATTAAACCCTGAATTTTCCCAATAGGCTAGGCAGAGTACTGACTAGAGAGCATTAGCTCCTGCCCTTGAGAAGAAACTTCAGTCCCTAAAACACATGTGAATGCTGGACTCCCTCCAGCTCTAAAATTCTGAGATTGAGTAACTGAAATTCTGTAAACATTGAAGACGCACCAAAGATGCAGAATTTTTCCCCTTAAAAATAAATGAAGCTGACATTTTCCACAAATGATAAACATATCATCATGGTAGTTAATTTTGCCTTTTCCCTTTAGACCTATTGAAATCGGTTGCTGGAATGAAAGGAGAAATGATGTTTTGTATCACAATACTTCATAAAACAGTCATAGGAACCTAGATTAGAACTGAAAGGGACTTTAGAAATTCTCCAATCCCACACATTTATTCCATCACCAAACTGTATATCTAGTATCTGATCAGCAGCCTAGCTCAATTCAGAGAGGCTCATCACTGTATGGAATGCAGAATAATGAATCTGTCAGCCACCACAACTCTCAAAGATCTAGAATCTACATAGGGAAAGAAGAGTTGCATCTGCAAGGGTAGAAGGTGCACTAGTGATGTCAAGGAAATCTTAGAAGGATTTAAATAGCAAAGTACTTGAGGTTATAGACAGTTTGGTCAATATAAACCATTAGTCAATGATATGCAAAGTCAGTAATACATCAGTCCACACCCAGGAAAGCCTGCGATGATAAAAATGCTTAGGGAATGAATGAGGCCTTCTGTTTATTCAGATTTTCTGAATAGAGGGTTAACCCCAGACTTCCAGTTGCCTTTGTTGCTGAAGATCTTTCTAAAATGCCTGAGTCTGCTTCCCTACCTTAGTAAGTATGTTCTAAGGACCATCAGTGAATCTTTCTTTGATGATTTTGCAGGGGGGGCCCGGGGGCAGGATTCTGGCAGTGTGTGACTTGGGGTGCAGACAGCAGAGAAGGTGGGACTGGTGTGCCTACTGAACCCAGGACACACCCAAATCTTTCACATCAGCTTCCGTTCTTGTGACTCTCCTTTTTCTGATAAAAGTCAAGTGTAAAAAGAAAAATAATTCTGGTGCATTGAAATTTCTGGTTAAGCAAGTGGTTTTTTAAACTATAATAGGTACCCCATTGAATTATTCCCCTCCCCCCATCTGTCTCTGTTTCTCTGCCCCCATTCTCAAACATTCAAGGTGGGGGGGGGGAGATGAAGGAGAGATGAGATACCTTCGGAAAACATCTTGAAGACATCTAACTGCAATTACAGAGGAGAATAGGGTGCGGCTTGTTTTCTTAACAAGAGACACCAACCAACAAACTATTCTTTACATTTGATGAGATCTTTGATCCCTCTGGGATCTGCTGTCAAAAGGCTACAGCCGACATGAGAATATCACTATGAAATTAAACCTGTTTTCTCAAGCATGGCACATTCTGTCTATGTGAGTCTGAACAGCTCAGTAATTAAGTGCCCATTATTGGATTGTGTTTAACACTGCAAAGAGGATTTTTCCAGCATATTATTTGAACTGCATGGGGTGGGGGAAGATTATACATTCCCGCCCCCCAAGCCATGATGCTCAATTTCCTTGAAAATTTGACTGTTGAGCCTGGAGTCAGGAAGATACCTTTTGGGTTTTAAGCATTCTGCAAGAAAAAAATCAACTACCGGGGTTTTCTAGCTTGTTATTCTTCTGCCCATCAGGTGATCTTTCCAGCAGCAGCAACCATTTTATATCAGACTGTTTCATATGGTTTAAGTTAAGAAGGTGTTCCACTGCCTGGGAGAAGCAGCCATTAGGAAAAACAGTGAATGTAATTTTATTTGCCACCAAACAATGTGCCTGTTGGGATAAACTAAGTGTGACCCCAAGAATTGTCCAGACAAATTAACTGGCAAAAGAACAGCCAAGAAGCATTGGTGGGGGGGGGAGAGTCAACCAATTCTTTCCCTGAAGTATCAGTGTATTTTAAAAACTAAAATCCCTTAACTTAAATTAATCTAGCCACTAACCATACTTTTTTTATCTTTTATACATTTTATGCAGTTTACAAATAATATCTTATTCCTTCAGAAAGACTTTCAACATATCAGGTAGAAAGGTTTTTGAAGGGGCAGGGGGAAATCAAAGATATTCCTAAAAATGAATGACTGATGAGAACTGGAAAAGGGAAAATGATTTTAAAAAACCCAACACTTTTCAGCAGTTGTTAATTTGAAAGTTTGTGCCAAAAAATCTACGCATTCCACAAATTTCTTCATTCAACAAGCATTTATCAAGTAGCCCTAACTGATCTAGGCCCTGTGGCAAAAAAGATGAATAGGTATGTTCCCTGCCTTTCTTAGAGTTTATGATCTATTAGGAATATAAATCAGGTACACAAATAAAACAAAGTAGAGTATGGTAAGCATCAGACCAGAGGAACAAACTCAATGCCATGGAGATCAGAAGAAGGAGAGATAGGAGAGTCACTTCTGGTTACGGAGGGATTGAGGAAAAGTTGGCATTTTGACTGGGCCTTGAAAGGGTAGGTGAAGATTGAGAGCAGGACACTCTTGGCTTAGATGGACAAGTACAGTGTCAGTTGGGGCACAGCACATCTGGTCTGACTATAGTACAAGGTAGGTGTAGAGAAGGACAATGTTGGGCTTTCATAAAAAATAATGAAGAAAATTAAGTGGCTGGGCAATAAGATGTCTTTTAAAAGTAGTTATTTCCAGTTAGGTGCCAATTAAATGCTTTTATTCAAACCCCCATTTTTACACTAAAATCTGATTGGATGTTGACATGTGTTCACTCAGTGCCAAAATCCTGGTTCTGGCACATCATGCCTTCCTTCCTGCTTGAACCCTCTCCAAGAATGAACATCTTTATTCCGGGAATAAATGGAGTCTGCTGAAAGCTTAGAGTTTAAAGCAACTCTTTTGCAAACGCTGCCTTTCTGAGGGGGGTCAAGGCCACTAAAAGCAAACACAATGAATCTTGTTCAGCTAGTCCATACAAAGATGTTGGGGTAACTTTTAAAATACGAATTTTTAAAAATAGGTATGTTTGAAAGGTACACATATTCTGACCCAAAGAGGAAAAAAAACACCAGAATCATTACCATAAGGTTAAATTCCAAACAAATATTTTCATAAATTATCTCCTTTCTCTTCATTAGCGGGAAAATAAGTAGATTCCTCTCCTTTTAGACTCCCCCATGTGCTGGGAATACTTGGGCAGTATTGACACCTGTGAATAGAACACTGAAATGCTGTTGCTAGAAATAGATCTGATTATGGTATTCCCTAAGGTGCACCCCCACCCCAGTTTAGAAAATTCCTTCATGAAGGAAATTCAAGTTGTCTGTTGATTAAATGTTAAGAGTTTGTGAAACAAGATGAGATACTGAATGAATCTATATCAAGCACAGAGTATTTGTGCAGTTACCAACAATAGGAAATTGTTCACAGTTGTAAAATACTCTGAGTACCCAAGGCATTGCCTGCCTTTCATTTGCATTCAAAGCTCCTCTTTCACTGAATTTAAGTTATGGAAGGAAAATTATAACCTAATTATTTTTTCAATCTGCGTTTTTTTCTCCCTTTGTTCCTTAACACTTCTTCAGCAGGGTGCTGGGGGTTTTGTTTTGGGTTTTTTTTCCCTCCTAACTAACCTGCTTACATACTATAATGTGAAAAGCTATTCAACCTGCAGAGTAAAATAAAAATGGAACTCCTGACTGCACACAAGGCTGACGGGGTATGGAGGCTTTTACAGATGCTGATTATCCTCAGGGACGCTGGAGCTAGAGGCTGAATTTCTCTGAAGTGGCCTCCAAAACTACTGAATTTTTTCCTGCTTCACCCTATCCTTTCCTATTTACAGACTACCTGGGGGGGGTGAGGGTGGTGCAAACCGCCATTGAATTGTACTGTCCATGAGAAATGAGAAAGCAGTGGAGGACATAATGGAAATTCCCATAAAGAAATCTATTAGGGGCTGAGCATGAGAGGGAGAGAGTGAATGGGGAAAGAAGAAAGGACTGCCTGGGGACCACCTATGACTCATGAAGGCAGTCAAGTGACAGCTCCAGTCTGCTAGGATCTTTAGAAAAGGGCAAAACCTTCGCAACTGAAACACACGGATACAGAGTAGAGATCTGGTTAAATAAATAGATTGGGAGTGGGGCGGGCTTGGGTTGGGTGAGGTTTTAATGCAGGCTAGAGTTTAATTAATGGCGAATGGTATTCCTGAGGCTAACATTGTTCTCTTGGGATGGCTGTGTTCAGCATCTAATAAAGGGATCTCAAAGAGTGATACAGAATTTATGACACCACAAAAGGTTGTAGAAGCATTAGAAGGTGGCCTTAAAGGCTAGAGCTCTAAACTTGAAATCAGGAAGACCTGAGTTCAAATTTAGCCACAGACATGTGAACTAGTCACTTAATTATTATCATCCTTAGTCTTCTTAAATGAGGGTAATAATAGCATCTACGTCACAGAGTTGTTATTGAGGGTCAAATGGGATAAAATATGTAAAGTGCCTTGCAAATTTAATTTAATTTTTTATTTCAATTTAATCACTATCTGAATGTTTGCTGCTGCTGCTATGGTGGTAGCAGTGGTGGTGGTGGTTATAAAGCCATCTCATTCATACTCAGAATGAGGGATCACATCCCAGGAAAAGACTGAGCATTGACTAAAGGAAATGTTGGATGGATGGCCGACTGATGTCTGCAGCTAAGTAAAAAATGAGTCAAGAACAGTAAGCTAATTGCTATGTTGTTGTCCTCTTTGGAAGAGCCTTTGAAATCTTTGGAAGAGAAGGAAGAAACCCAGGCTACAAATCAGTGGTTCTTTCTGCAACTGAAGATTGTTCCATCTAGGGGTGGGGGGTGGGAGCCTTTGTGAGAGGGAATGGATCCCAAATTTAAACTCTCCTTACCCCCCACAAAAAGTATACTCTTCTGCAGCTGACTCACAGTCCTGTCTTGGGTTGTGGGTTCTTTTATCTTTCCCTGCCTCCTTTCAAAATAATTTTGAAGGTCATTATGTGCAAAATCTCACCCCTACCTCCCTGCAACAACATTGCAATTAACCCACTGCTCTTCGTTTGTCTCTAGCTTGATGCTGACATTTATTGGACTCCTCTGAGAAGCCGATGTTCAATCTTTGACCATGACACATACTTACATTAAGATTTGAGTGCTTGATGTAGATTGTGTTTTGAATATATTTTGTAAAAGCCTTACAAAGAGCTTTGCGTAGATCATACCAAAAGCAGGTGAGTTATGTAAATTGACGTGCTTGCATATAGCCTTCAGTCCGGGCCACATGTTCTATAAAAGGATTATTAAATGCTTATCGTCATTTTCCTTGCAACTTCACTTTATGAAACCAACAAGTAAATGGTAAAAAAGCTGCAGCACTCTATATACCCACAATACGTGTACCCAGTGTGCATATTCACATACATCTGACACTCAACGGGTATGTGTGGCCATGGGAGAAAGACTCAACCTCTCAGGGTCATCATCTGTAAAACAGGAACAGTACCCTACAATGCAGGTTTCTTTAGAGGCTCCAGTAAAAAAAGGGATGTATCAAATTCTGTTCTTATATTATCATGCTAATATATAGTACACATATATGTACGTGTGAATATGCCAACACAGACCTAGCCTATACTAAATGACAGCCTTAGAAGTCTAGAATCCAATGTTAAACCTCACCACAATTATTAGAGGACCTTCCACACCTAACAAATAATGATGGTATAAGTATCTCCTTTAACTGTCCCTCCTTTTCCCCATTCTGATTCTCTCTGGTGTGTGTGTGTGTGTGTGTGTGTGTGTGTGTGTGTGTGTGTTGTGTCAGTGAATGAGAATGCAGGGAGTTGGGGGGAAGTGAAGGGCTACAGGCTTGCAAGTGTAGTATCTCTGTTATTATCACAGCACATCCTTTGGGAGGGGGGCTCTTTGTTCCCTTTGTTCCTAGCTCTGCTTCACATATGTGCCTCAGTTTTTCCATCTGTAAAATAACCCACTTGTTACAAAAGTGTCATGAGAAAAGAGCTCATAAGCTGTCTGAAAATTTCAAGGGTGCTCATCTGAGAACATTTTGCTCTTTTTAAGAGTTTTAGTTTCTAAAAGAAAATAATTGAACTAGATATGGTCAGAAGAAGGGGGAAAGTGCCATAGTATATTAACCCTTTCAAGCCAACTCTGTAAATCACAGTTCTATGCAGAAAATAATAGCTGATGCCTAAACTAGTAAATACTGGTAAAAGAAACAAGTTCTAACAATTAGAGCTGTCTGAATATGATGTGGTCAGCCCTATGAGGTGTTAAGCCCTCTCCCTGGAGAGGTTCAAGCAGAGGCTTGACTCTACAGAGGGGATTCATGATTAGATGAGATGGCCTTTAAGGTTCTTTCAACTTTGAGAATCTATAAATTTGTATTTCTTGTTTTGTATTTTCCCACTGGTAGGACTAGGAGGGAGGAAGGGGAACCTTGAATAGTAGATAGGGGTCTGGGAAACATGGGTTCAAACCCCACTGCTGACACACAATGGCTTCTAGACCAACAGTTCCCTGACTGAGATATTCTAGCTATATGATCATGGAGAAATCACCTAACTTTCTTGGTGCGCCAGGCAACTCTAAGACTGCAGCCATTGCTGACCATCCGTGGAGGGAGATTCCACTCCTGGAGTCCCATACATCGATAAAATCCAGACCAAATATAAAAATAAATGACCAGGTTGCTTGATTTACCCACAACCTGAAGAGGATGGTCTGAGCCCTGTAGAACTTGTGTGTTTATCTGCAGAAACATGCCCTGGCCTTTTATCCCAGGAAAATCAGTGCTTTTAGAAAACTCTAGATTTAAAGACTATCTTAACCTTTTTTTTAATGTCATGAACATCTTTGGCAGTCAGTCTAGTGGAGCTTATGCACTCCTCAGAATAATGGTTTTAAATGCATAAACTATATAGGATTACAAAGGAAACCAATTACATTGAAATGCAATTTTCCAAATAGATACTAGTTCGCTGATCCCAGGTTAAAAACTCCTATATCTAGAAGCAAGCGCAGCTGAGAATATTCTTTCCTAATGCAGAAATGAAAATTTCCTGCAATAACAAAAAGAGCTCCAAAAGTCATCGAATACTGGCTGTTAGTTAACGAGACAGACGCTGTTCCATTGTATTATTATGTGATTGTCTATTGCATAGAGGGAAAGTCCTCTCAGCAATCTTCCTGCCTGGGGAGCTGCCCTACAGGATCTCTGTACCTAAGTGAGTTGTGCTTTGTGTCTTTGTGAATCGTTACAATTCTAAAAGCATTTTTCTGGGCTGCAAAAAAAGTAACTTCGAAAGATCCAGGAGAGGTGGATGGATGGATGCACAGATGCACGGATGCATGGATAGGCTGCCAAGAAAAGCGGCATTTCTGACCAAGAGGTACCAAGAATGGGCTCGGGTTTCTATTTTGTCTCCCACAGAACACTTCTGGGATGGTGAGGTTTTCTGGTTCGGTTTGGTTTGGTTTTTAACAACTAATGTCTACGATGCTTTATTGTAGCCGGCTCGGAAGCTGATCACACGATACCTGGCACGGGTATGGCACCCAGGAAGGCACTATGTAAATGGGGGAGTCTCACTGTGGGTGTTAGGCGGCTACAAAGCAGGTAGTGATTTAATGAAAAGCAGAAAGATCGAAAGGGGTTTGCCAGAGGCTCTTGTGATTGGAATGCTAATGAGTTTCTTGCGCGTCAGCAGCGTTCCTGCTCCAGGTCCACGCTCCCCGTTAACTCCCTCTTTCCCTTTCTCCCTCCCTCCCTCCTTCCCTCCCTCCAGGCTGCTGGAAATCAGAGAATTACATGCTAAGGAAAACCCTTAAGCTAAACCTATAATTATTCTGAACGGGATCAATGCAGCCCAACTAATCAGTTTACCAACTGAATTAGTTCTTTTTGTCGTGTCTGCTTCTTTTTCTAAAAGTGGGGCAGTGTAGCGTCTGCCAGGCTTCCCCACCACAGATTCCTCAGTGGCTTTGCACCTCCCGGTGCCGGCTCTAGCCACCCGCCTGCCCGCCTGTCTGTCTCTTGTCTGTCTCTTTCTGCATGTCAATCAGATTAGCTATAAGCGTGCTGGGAATGGCCGCACAGTAGACCATTATGGAGTGATATTGACAAGACGTGGCATTTCTCATTTAGACACGTTTGGGATATCAGTTACCCGTGTGGGAGGTATTAACCCGGAGAACTATCACACAGATAAAGCAAAGTGTCCGTGTTGCCCCTGCCCTCATGACTTTACTTCCCCAAATTCCGCAAGGAATTGTTTTCTCCTTAATTCCCAAGACTCGGACACAGCCCTCCCTTGTGATGATGGCAGTTTAAGGGCGTGTGATCCAAAGTCTCTCCTGGTCTCCGTATCTCAGTGTCAAGTAATTCGTTTGGGGACGTGAAAGGCATTAAAGGGCTTGGGCCATTAGTAATCAGGGACTTCAAACCAAGCTATGTCCGCTCAGGTCAATTAATAAAATGGTTGGATTTTGACTTTTAGTCCTCAATCGTTTTAGAAAATTGATTGTTTACATTACAACTCACTGAACTGGGGGTGAGAGGTTACGAGTGGGATTTGGGGAGCTATTGGAGGTCCATAAAAAATGTAAAAACTAGATTCACAAAACTAGGAATCCTGTTAGGGTTCTGTAAATTCGAGGACCATTTTCCAGTTTGGGGTTCACCATCCAAAGAATGTAGGAGCTGGGAACACAGCCCCCTGCCAGGCCTCACACAGCCAGGTCCCCCAGGGCTGATGCAATCTGATCAGAAATGAATGAAAGCCACTCCTGTTCCCTCGCTTTCTTCAGGATGTTTGGGGGGAGGGAGAGCACCAAAGCCACAGAGGGTAATTTTCTATTTGCCAACTGGGGCCCACCGTTAGCCTAAGAAAATTCTAGGATTGGGGGTGGGAGAGCATTTTTCCTCTGGAGGCAAGGATGAAACCTCTGGGTGCAGCTTCAGAGTACTCTGTCAGCCTCGGGCTATAAGGAGAGCCCCAGTGCTTCTGAGCAAAGGGGCTCAGTTCCCAGCCCCAACCGAAGGCAATATGGCCTCAGCATATATTCAACTTTCCATTTAAATGGAGAGTTACACTTTACATGTTTGCAAATGGAGAAAATAAAACACTTGGGTAGATTATTTCAGATGTTATACAGCAAAACACACTACAACTGCGCTACAGCAGACAGGCAGCCATATGGGCAACATTTAAACACCCTTGCGGCTCTGACAACCGATGCGGGGGAAGAAACAAGATGGTTCTTTATGGGCCTGGTTGTCAAACCTGTGGGGTTCTCTTTTAGGTGGCTTCTATGTGGTTTGGGGGTTGTTCCTTTTTTTCCTCTTCTCTTGCTGGGATTTGTGATTTTCTTGGTGTATGATCTCTTTTTGATGAGGCAGATCTACTACTGATTTGTAACTTAATGGGCTGGCCCCCTCTCTACCCACCAGATACACTCAGCATATTATACCTTATCCAACTATAATTTCTCAGATAGAAGAGGATCTCCTGGATAGTGCATACAAGGTGACTGTGCTAGATCATCAACATGAGAAATGAGGTTTAGGAGATCCTAATACTTAAACTCCCTATCTCTGCGCTGTTGTGGGGAACAGACCGAGTAAACCTTAAGAGGGAGCACCTTGTTCGTTGCAAAATAAATAAATAATAAAAAATGATTTTAAAGAAAGCAACAGAAATGGGAGCAAGCCTTATCATTATCAACCCTCTCCCTTTAGACGTGGAGGAGGGGAGGAAGGTTTTTCTCCTAGTCTCTTATTAGTTGGGAGAAGGGGAGAGAGTGGGAGGGACTTTCTTATCACAAAGGGAGAAAGGGCCCCAGGAGAGGAATCTCCTGCCTGCCGCATGGTGGCAGTAGGTTTTGTGTTCTCAGTACATATGCATGAGTTGCCAAGCCTTGGCACAGGCTATCAGTAAATGATTGCATTTCTGTGCCCAATGATGGCCTTGGGGCCTGAGAGTGTTAAGGCAGTTCTCCAAGTGCCCAACTTCGATCCAAAGAATCACTTAGTTGGGAGAATCTCCTTCCAGCTATCAGCAACAGAGATGTATCTAAGTGGTATTTGGGGGTATGTAGTGGGTTCCTGTGTTGGGAAAAAATTATAAATTGTAGCCATCCTTCATTCTTAGTCACAGAACCAATAAAGATTACAAATGAAAACACACAGCCATCTTACTGCTCTGTTGAAATTGCAATAGCCAGAAACCTAATCTGTTCTACATGCTTGGGGGCCTGGGATTTATTGGAAAGTGTTGGATCATCACAGCTGTAACCCATTAGAACCCACAAGACAGAAGGTAAAGTGCTAGGGATGCATTTTCACGCATGTAAAGTCAGTCTCTATTTTGAGATGAGTTTGCCAAACCTCTTGGGTATTGGAAGGGGCTTTATAGGAAGTGATTTAGGAAAAGTGGATGATGCTGCTTCTCTGTGACCCGATTCCCACATGATCACCATAGAAATCTAAGGGTGCGCTAAAACAGCAGGTGGCCTAGTCAAACTGCCTCATGGGAAATACCCTTGTCTAGGGCTGCAGTGGGGCCAGGCTGTAAATCTGTACCTCTTTGGGGAGGGTCACATGAGCACAGAGATACATGATCAGAGATCATGGAATGGTAGAAATAATCTAGTCCAGACCCCTCTTAAGAAGAAAACTGAAGCTCAGAGAGGAACAATATCATCCCAGGTCACACAGCAAAAGATATGGTGGATCTAGGACTGAAAACTGGAGTCTTCATATTCCAAGCCCGATGATTTTTTTCCACTGTACCCCTAGCTATCAGCTAGCATTGACGGGAAAGAGCTCAGATTATTAAGAGGATGAGGTGGTATCTTTATAAAAAAGAGCTCTGCAAGCAGTATCCAAGTCAATAGTCCCATAAATAAGATAATCAGGACTAATCAGATCATCTACTTCTTATGACAAAGTGAATTTTGAAAATATCCAAGCTAATATATCCATCAAAGGAGCTGATATGAAGGACTAATTACAAACATAAGCTACCAATGTCCAAGTCTAATTGAATTCTTTTCAAATAAATACACTTCATGAGAATGTGACATGGTATAATTAATTAGGCTGCCTTGTCTTACATCCTCATATGAATACAATAGAGGATAAATCCTTAAATTGGTTGGACAATTTGCAACAGACTCTGCAGTTTCCTTGACCTTCACTGGTGTGATCTAATCACTTAAATCATCAGAGCTGGAAGGGATATTAGGAATTATCTACTTCTCCTCCCTCAAACACACATATTTTTACAGATGAGAAAACTGAGGCCCAAGAAAATAAAGTGACTCGTCCAAGGTCACACAGTAAATTAGTGCCAAAGTTCAGGTTACAATCTAGTTAGTATTCCTGACCTCCACCTCATTACATTGCCCCTTGTTTCTGTGATGCAGTAGCAAAACCCAGTTAAAAAGTTACTAAAGTCAGTTGTCTGGCTTTAATGACAGCAAAGAGGTGTATGGGTAAATCAGAGTGACAAGAGATATTTCTGTGTTGGTGTGAAGAGGGGGATATTCTGACACAAAGTCATGGAGGGAAAGAGTTGTGGCAGGGGAAGGTAGATTTCCTCTTTACTAGTTGGGGGATCTGAGTAGCATAGGAGCATTATAAGTCATGAAGACTTCAATTGGAATCATGCCTCAAACACGCACTAGCTGTGTGACCCTGGGCAAGTCATTAAATCTCTCTTTGCTTCAATTTCCGCACTGGTAAAATGAGATTAACAATTTAGCACCTATGTCACGCAGTTTTTGCAAGGCTCAACTCAAATGAGAAAATAGGATTTTACCTATATACATATATATATATATATATATATATATATCACTTATAAACCTTAGTGATCTCCTTCACTTTCTGTTTCCTCACCTGTAAAATGAGATGACTGGACTCCAGAACTTCTAAAGTCCCTTCTAGACCTAACAACTTGGGATGGAGTTGGATATATAGTAGAGTGGAAATAAGGCTGGATTGAAAGTTAGAGGACTGGGCTTCAGTGGCCTCTTGCCATGGATAAGTCACGTGACCTTGGACAAATCACTTAACCTCTCTAAGCCTCAGTTTCCTCATTTGTGTATGAGGGGCTTGGACTCCATAACCTCTAAGGTCCCTTCTAATGCTAAATACAAAAATGCTAAGGGGGAAAGGAGAAAAGGGAGTACAGAGAAAGGAAAGGAAGAAAACAAGGAATATATGTGTAGATAGGGGAACCAGTGTGAACTTCCTGAGGAAAGGGACCATTTTTTGCCTTTCTTTTTATCTCGCACAATGCTGACACATACTAAGCACTCAATAAATGCCTATTGGCTGACTGACTGGAATGGATGGGGGTAGGGGTGGAAAGAACTTGGAAAACTGGAGAGCATAGAGTAAGGAGAAGGAAAAAGCGAACAGGCGTGGATCACAGGATACTAAAAAGAATTCGAATCCAGTGATCAGGTATCCAGTATAGTTGCCAGACAGTGTTGGGGCAAGAGTAGAAGAACTGGAGTTGGAGAAGGGAGGGAATAAGCCTCAAGGCCAACACTCACAGCTCTGAGCACTCAGATGAGTCACTTGACTCAGTTTCTCAACTGCAAAATGAGGGCAATGGACTAATAGCTAGCATTATCTAGCCCTTTAAGATTTGTAAAGCATTAGCTCATTTGATCTGTAGGGTGCCTTCTTTAGCTCTAAACTATGATCCTAAGGAGGAGGAGGAGGTAAAGGAAGAGATGAAGAAGAGACAGTGATGAGGAGGTTGGGAAGGGATGCAGAAAAAGGAGGGAAGGAATGGAGGAGAGAAGGGGAAAAGTGGAATATGGTGAATAGAGAGTTGAAAAGATTGTGTGTCAAAAGATTTTGGTTTAAGTTTGGCTCTGAGAGACACACATAGATTGTAAGAGTGTATCTTGGAGCAGAAGAGTATGAGGAGCAGGCTAGGAGAGCCTGGGAAGAGAAGAGGGCTGGAAAGCAGAGACAAGCTGGGGCTGAAATGCAAGGGGGTGGAGAGAGGAGGTAAAAAGTGGGAGAGAAGAATGGGGCCCTGCTCTTCAGCCCAAAGTCCTAAGTGGTGTCACAGGGGACATTTAAAAAGGGGGGGAGTACAATGGAATATTTTATTTTCAAAAATGTCATTAAGATCGAAATGTTTTACATGATTGCACATGTATAACCTAAATCTGATTACTTACCATCTCAGAGATGGAGGAGTGGAGGAAGAGAGGGATAGAATTTGGAACTCAAAACTTTTTTTTTAAAAATGTTTAAAAATCTTTTAACATTTAATGGGGGAATAAAATATATTTAAAAATTAAAAATAAAAAATGTCATTAGGTAAAAGAAGCTGGATTTAGAGTCAATCACCTTCCTGGTTTTCAGTTTCCTTATCTTTAAAACAAGGAGGCATGGACCAGATAATCTCTAAATTCCCTTCTAGCTGATTCTGTGAAGAAAGGGAGAAGAGGAAAGGGGAAATAGACAGGAAGAAAATGAGGGAATAGGGGAAAGGGATTAGGAGGAAAAGAGGTAGGTGAGAAGGTAGCAATAGATCCTCAAAGATTCTTCTTTTTCCTTTCCTTAAAAACTTAAAAAATCATTCAGCCCTATTTATGATTGTCTAATATGAGACAGAGAGAGAGACAGAAAGAGAAAGAGAGAGAGAGAGAGAGAGAGAGAGAGAGAGAGAGAGAGAGAGAGAGAGGCTGGGGGAAAGAGAACAGAAGAGCTTTAAAATTAAAGGGACTGAGAACAAGCTACCTTCTTCTTCCTCCCATCCTTTCCCCTTTGATTTCTTTCATTGAAAACTGGAAAAAAATAATTTAGCTCCTATAATATGAGACTAAGAAGAGGGAGAAGGTTGGAGAAGAACAGGCCTGGGGAGGAGTGGATCCTGGGACAAGGAGGAATAGGGGAGAGAATAGGAAGGGGAAAATAGCTGTGTGTTGGGGGAGACAGGTAACAGGAGATGCACCCCAAACTAACCTGAAGTTGAGATTTAATCCCCTCCTCCAAGCTACTGCCTTTTTTATCCTTTCCTACTTAATTGGTATTTTCCCCTCTGAAAGTGGCAGCACCTAGTAATGACTACTGGATAGAGCCAGAGTGCTTCCCACATAGTTTTGTTGTTCGGTTGTTTCAGTTGTGTCCAATTCTTCATGATCCCATTTGAGGTTTTCTTGGCAAAGATTCTGGAGTGGTTTGCTATTTCCTTTGCTGGCTCATTTTACAGATGAGGAAACTGAGGCAAATAGGGTTAAATGACTTGGCCAATCACACAGCTAAGAAGTGTCTGAAGTCACATTTGAACCCAGGTCCTCTTGACTCTAGGTCTAGCACTCTATCTGCCTAGCTGCCCTCTGTACATAGTAGGTGCTTAATAAATGGCTGTTAAATGAATACATTTTAAAGCCAGAAGGTCACTGGAGGAAAATGTGGAATTTCTTCCTGCTTGATCTGAAATGCTATTGCCTCTCACAAATTCAAATCTATATTTTAATAATGATTTTTCCCAGGGTTTGTACCAGGTAACTGAGCATCCTGAATTTGCCGACGGCAGAATTCTTCATTTCGTTAAAACAATTTTTTAGCACTAAATACCAAGTCATAAAGGTGGCATAGCTTTGTAAGACAGGCCATAATCTTGCTTTTGCATCCCTAATAACAAGTATTTCCAAGCTCCATTTCCTCACCTCACATAACAGAAAATTCCTGGCCACAGAAACCCAAGCATTGCTTCTCACCATGGGAAACAGCTTTTTCTTTCTGAAGGCACTTGTCTCTTCACAGCTCACCTGAATATTCAGGCTGAAGCTACAGATTTTTCCTCAGCTAAACATTTTATTTTCTCCTTTTTTGCTCTGGCATTTTTCTTCCCCTGCTACTCTGATCCACTCTCTTCCCTAGCCCATAAGCTGTCTTCCAAGCTCCCACCTGTTACTCAAGGGTGTGGGATTATCCCTCTGTCAGACACACTGACACACACAGACAGACTGACAGACAGACAGACACACACACGCATGCACGCACAATCTCCCTAGCTACAACCTTAGCATACATTTCATTTAGTAAAACAGGACATTTTGCCACCCCTATATTTTCAGTGCTTATAAAATCATTTTCATTAATATAAAAAAGACACTGACAATAGCATCAGAAAAACAAGTCTATTGCTATCAGTTTAAATACTGAATACCTGAAATCCATAACTAAGCAAATCTGTTAAAACCAGATTTTCCTAAAGAAAAATAAAAACATTCAGGTTTACAGCATATTAAAAAAAAAAAAAAACAGCTCGCGGTCACACCTACCAAAGCATGCTTCCCTTACGTTTGCAAGCAAGGCTGTGAATGAAACGGCAAGAAGAGACACAGAGATTCCCAGCGCTTCTCCCGGAGTCCGGGCTCTGCACGCTCAGCAGCCCCGGCTGCCACTGCGGAAGCTCAGAGCCTGAATGTCCGAAACACTTATCAGCTCGAGAAAATACCCACAGTTTTGCTCCCTTAATTCCTGTCATCCAGAACTGCCATTAAATGCAGGAGCTGGGTCCTGTATTTGATCAAATGTATTCAAGTAAAAAGACAATTCCCCAAAGAATTAGAATAGCATACCTTTCATCCAAGTAGACACTTGCTTGGGCGTCTAACTGCTGACAGGTTTCATGGCTACACATAGATCGTATCTTTTGCCACTGATGCAAAAAGCAGCGGGAGAAGAAAATTCCCCTCCACTCACAGCTAGTACAAGAGAGCTGCAAAGATTTCAGAATGAAGCCCAAAGAGGAATCAGAGACTCTCAGAGTTGGAAGACACCCTCCCTATACTATGCCAGAGAGGTGAATCCACCAGCCCCTGCTTGGACTCCTGCGTGGGCAAAGAGCTCACTACACTACCTCAGTAGCAGGTCCCTTCCATGACTGACCGGGAAGACTGCTAATGTCACTTGCACTTATTGGTGGTAGAATGAAGTCTGCTAGTCACCGTTCCTTCCAGCTCTAAGCCTGTGATCCTATGATCTTGGCGTCAGGCAGCACAGAGCACACCAATAATACTTGAAAAGATCAGCCACGGAAGAGGCATTGCATCGAACACATGAAATCAGTTAGCGACAGCTTCACATGGTGCAACCTTTTAGGCTCACAAACCAGCTCTCATCCATCCCCAGTAGGTGAATAAGAGATGCTGGTCCTGAGTTATCCGAAGGAGCTTTATCTTCAGGGTCAGTTAACTATTTGTGGTAATAAGAGGGAAGAGAAACACCAATGCCACAAGAATTGGGAGAGGCTGAAGGAAGGTCCCTCTAGAAAACAGATAAATACAACCCCAAGGGCATTCCTTTTTCAGGAGGGAGGAGAGGGAGGGGGAGGGAAGATCGGAGGTTTTTCCTAAAAGTTCAGAAATTCATTCATTCATTCCACGTGTATTATTGAGCATTAATTTGCTCCAAAAAAACAAAAAAAAAAAAACAAAAAAAAACCAAAACAAAACCCCAGACCTAGGCAATGAGAAAAAGTACAAATAATTTTCAGGCTCTAGGCATCTCCAATTCCTTTCTGACCACAAACATCTGTTCTGCCACCTCTCCCATACCTTACTCTTCTGAACTCTGCTTTTTACTACCATCAATCTATCCCTTTTCCTCAGGTTTATTACCCCTGTTCTGGTTATATTTATCTCCCCTACCACCTCCACCAGCACCAGCACCACCAACACCAGTACCACCATCACTACCACCATTGTATGAAAAAGACTAGTTTTATTCAGCTGAAGAATCAATAGGATCCAAGAGCTTGATAGTCTACACCTACACCACCTTGCTTCCCATAATATGAAGGTCCAGCTAGCAGAGCAAAATGTTCAGCTTCTAGTCAGTTCCAACAATAGCAGGTAGTGTAGTATGTGAAATGACCAACTGGAACGGAATTGAAAACAGGATTTAATTCCCAACTCTGTCACTGTATGACCTTGGACAAGTCACTTGCTTTCTCCCTGACTCAGCTACTTCCTCTGTAAAATAAGGGCAGGAGAGGCTGGACTATATCATCTGTAAGAGGTCCTTTCAACTCACAGCAAGGGCTCTTTCCAAATGAATGAATACCTGATAGAAGCCTTACAACTAGAAGCTAAACAAGTAGAAATCCAGTGGCAGTCTTGCCCCTCCATGTTATCTCTTCACCGGGCCTCTGCCTTTCATGGGCTTCTTGATGGCTCTGGGCTGGGGCACTTTGGACCAGATTGGATCCAGTTTCTTTGTGCTTATTTCTGCCTCAAGAAAACGGGCTTCGACACTAGCTGCTTTCTCTTTAACCTACAGGTAGGGAAAGTGCTTTCTAGAGTCTCCACATGGTGGAGGTAGATGGGCAGGAGGCAGAAGAGCCTGAGCCCAGAGAGTGAGGCTCACCCTTAGCAAAGGAGAAAGTTCCAACTGGTAAAGGGAATGGAGACCAGGAAGGATCTGCTTTCTCAACCTTCCTCTCCTTGTCATTCCTTCAGTTTCCTTCTCCTAGCCCTGCCCTCCCTGGCCTTCTTCTCCATCTTTCCCTCCTCCAGCCACGTTCCCCTCCTCTTTCTACCCCACAGCCACCCATCCTAACCCTCCTCTTTCTTCTCCCAAAATGCCTTGTCCTTGTACCTCACTTCTCCCACAGGCTCCACCCTCTTCCTGCTTCTTCCCTATCCCTTATCCTTTCCAGCCCTTTTTCTCTGGTCTCAATCCCTCACTTTCTTCTCCCCCTCCTCTTTCCCCTATAGCAGCCTTCCTCCAACCTCTCCTCCTGTTACCCTACAGCTTAGCACAGTGCCCATCTCCTGGCACATAGTAGGCACTTAAAAATGTTCATCGACTCTGCCTCTACCTCCTTTTCCTTTTTTTAAACCTTCCTCTTCAGTTCCTCCTGACCCTCCTCTGATACATACTCATCTTTCTACCACCCCCTTCCTCTTTTTATCTCTCCTCCTTCTTCCCTCCACCTCCTCATTTACCCCTCCCCCTCCCTCTATCCTTCCTCCTCTTCTCTTTCACTCACCCCTGCTACCAAACCCCCTCTTCTTCCTACTGCCCTTTTTTCTTCTATCCCACCCTTTCCTCCTTCCTCTACCAAGCCCTCCTTTCCTTTCCTTCCACCTCCCAGATTTTCTCTTCCTCTTTCTTTCTTAGAATTCCTCCATTCAGGGCGCAGGTCCTCCTGATTTTTTTCAAACTCACAATACTGCCCTAACCAGGAAAAAGCAACTGAAGTCAGTGACGCTGAATCACCAGGGGCATCTAGGTGAGGCAGTGTAGAGAGCACTGGAGCTGGAGTGAGAAAGACCTGAGTCCAAATACAATAGCTTTGTGACCCTGAGCACTTAACCTCTGTTTGTCTCCGTTTTCTCATTTGCAAAATGGGAATGATAATAAAAGCACCCAGCTCCCGGTGTTGTTGTGAAGATCAAATGATATCATATTTGTAAAGCATTTAGCACAGTGCCTGACACATAGCTTAATAAATGCTCGTTTCTTTACTTTTCAATGCAGTGACAATTGTAAAGGACTTGCGTATTCTGTATCACAGTTAGCCTTTACAATGTCCTTGTGATGTAGGTAATGGAAATATTATTATTCCCACTTTACATATGAGCAAATGTAAGCTTAGCAACATTAAGTGACTTGCCCAAGGTCAAACAGAAAAGTAAGTACTGGACTTGAACATATTTTAAAGAAGACAAGATAGATAACGTTTCTGTCAAATGTGTTTTCCAATTTCCATTAGGTTAAAACAAATATAGTATAGTGGAAGAAGTTAGGATTTGAAATCCCAGGACCTGGGTTCCAAACCTGACACTATTACTTACTAGCTGTGTGGCCTTGTACAAATCACTGACCCACTCTGGGCTTCACATTCCTCCTCTGTGATGGGGTTGGATCTCTAAGGTTGTTTATTGCTTTAAATCTATGATCCTATGATCTTTCCAACTGACATTCTTGAGCAAATTAGATAATACCATATCGAATAGGAAAAGTAACAGACCTACACATTACCTACACGATTTATTATTATCAGTTTCACTGAGTCTGCCAGTCACTAGGCATGTTCTTGAGGACTTCCTGAACTGAGGAAGTATGCACTTAGGTTCAAGTTAGGGTGAGAAATTGAAGAGTATTGTCTCTTTACAGGGTTGCAATTTTGGGGTGTTGGAAGTGCTGCTTTCAAGGAAAGAGTCCCTTTTCCCCTCTTTAATGACTTCCAAAATCCCCACAGATTCTTCTTTGTACTCCTCTTTCTTCTACCACTAGCATAGGCCCATTCTGCAGAAGACTGCTATACAAGGAGCCATCCTGGCATCTTTCTAACCCTCTTGACTAATCCCATGCATTTCCTATCATACTTATTGTGTCCACCAACTCTCTTAACAGGAGCCATTTTGAGGCCAAAGGAGGAGGAGAAAATTAGAAGGGAAAATATCAATAACCTCAAATTTCTAAGAGAATGCCCCTTGTCAATAACAGAAACATCCATATTGGATTGTTGCCATTTTGGTAAACCTTTATATATCAGGTATGTGCCTACAAATGTTTTTTTGGTTTTGCAAGGAAAGGCATCTAGAACAAAGTCTTTCTAAATAACATTTCTGTCTTTTAAAATGCTTGCTGGTAATGCCTCAACAAGTTCGAAGAATCGGTATACTCCTAGTGAGAGGTCGCCTTAAACAGAGGCCAGTGTGTTGGACTTGGAGTCAGGAAATCTGGGTCAATGATAAGGAATCTACTTGACCTCTCTTAGCTCATCTGCAAAATGACATTAGTAATACTTGCATTGCTCACCTCAGAGTTGTGAGAAAGGGAAGAGAGTTATCAATATTATTTCAGGTCAGCTTGATATTCTTATGTAGTTTAAACTTACAATAACATGCATCTTATTGTCTTATTATCTCTATGTTCATTTTGACTAATCTATTGTTGGTATAAGGAGAGCCCTGGCCAATATGAACTGACACCATGGTGTGGCAGGCCTCCATTTCTCAAGCTACTAGTACAACTTTCCATCCCATATGGGCATGCTTTCTCCACTCTCCCAGACAGGTGGCCATCTAGCCTCTGCTTGAATACTTCTAGTAACAGAGAGCTCAGTCTTTATCATGGCAACCTAGCCAATTGTTGGAGAATTCCAATTGTTAGAAAATTCTCCATATGATAAGCTGAAATATGACTCTGACCCCTTGTTCCTAACTCGTCACTGTCTAGTGATCATGAAGCTACCTTCTAGCACTAATTCTCTGACCCTATGTTACTACAAAGAAAGAGACAAGGACTCAGAGAGGTTGTGACATATCTAGTTACTGATAGACATTTCTAGATAACAGGTCTTCTGGGGCTGAACTCTTTTTCTCTAAGATCATCCTATCCAAACTAGGTTTCGTTCAAATATTTCTTTTTTTAAATTTTACAAGGGATTTTAGTAGAGCTTGTTCAAATTGGCCCCACCAAATTCACCAGACCTTTGAATAATATTCAGTTTCTGATGGATATGGTATCATCATTGCACTGAGTTCCATGACTTACCTTGTGGATTTATGACCCCCGGGGGTTAAAGCTGTCATTAGTCTCCCCTGCTTCTAGAATGTGTTCTAGATCACTTCCTGAATATGCATTTGCCTGCTCCACCAATACCTCCAGTAGCTGTGAGCCCAGAGACTGTCCCATATTTGGTGAACACATTTATTTTAAAGCCTATTATGAAAGCAAATTTCCAAAAACTGTGATAAAGTAAATCTAGGCTTCTATTAATAATCTTCTCACTGGAAAGCACTTCCCAAGACATTCAATGTCCCCAAAAGAGGCCATCTGGTCCACCAATTAGAATTACAGTATTTTAGAAGTGGAAGGGACCTTAGAGGGTCTTACTCCCTCATTTTTCAGAGGAAGAAATGGAGTCACCCAGGCAGTAAGGGGCAAAACCATTGCACCAACTCAGCTATTCAGACTGCAAGGTCATCGTTCCTCTTGTGTCCCCATACATCCTGTACCTGTTTATAGGCTGAGATTGTGGTGGGATGGATCAGGGAAAAGAGCCAAGAACCTCTCTGACTAGGTCCAAGACAACAACCCTGATACAAAAAAAGGCCATTATAAAAACCTGTAATTAATTTCCCAGGTAGAGCCATTCTTGTCAAAGTGGAATTATTCTACCAATTTATCAGTTAACAAAATATGGTCAGCATTCTACCTCTTGCCACAGATTGGTATTTGCTGCTCTTCTCACAGATCTCAAAGAAATTTCTAGAGCAATCCTTCCTCTACCTAGCTCACAGGACTGTAGTCTTTCATCAGAATCAAATGAGAGAACAGATGTGAAAATATCAAGTGCTTGCCCACCTCACAGGGTCGTCAGGACCAACATCCTGAATAGTTCATTAGTTTAGATTAGAGGTAGCCCCCAACATGCTCAGAGTATGGTATTCGAGAAGCCGGTTGTAATTCTTCAGGGCTAGGGCCTCACCCTAGCCGGTATACCTCCAGGCACTCAACAGCTGTTTACCAGCTAATCCAACAAATTTAGCTCTACTCTTTTCAACCAAGTTTAAGGCGCGGAAAGCCCTGAGAAAATAGCTAGTCCGAACCCTCCATTTTACAGAAGCGGATAGGTACCAAAGCTCAGAGTCTGCCGGGGAACCTAAGTCCTCGGTGGTCACCAGAGGAGCTTTGAGCATTTTCCACTGCCACCCAAGGGCAGAGCTAGGGGTGCGGGAATTTGCTTTCGCTGTTGCCCCCCTCAGCCTGCAAGATGCAGGTGAAAAGGGGACACCCCTGAGCCAGCCGTGGGGAGGTCTGCTTTCCTGGAAGACGTGAGGGAGAGCCCTCCCTCAGCTGTTAGTGTTATGATAAATGGCCGGGTCAGAAGCATAATCCCTTGTTCTTCGTGGGCGCTTTACGGTTTCCCGTGCTCTTTCCTAGCCGCGCTCTCATTTCATTCTACACAACGCACGGCTTGGGAATGAAAGGGAACGAGAACCCCAGGCTAGGGCCGAGGCTGTGGGTGGCCCGGCGGGGTGCTGCCCTCCCGACGAGCGTGCGAGCCAATGCGGTAGGGCCAGAGATGGTTGCGTCACGAGGGACCTCGCCATGGAATGTCTTACGGGGGAGCCACGGCCAAGGTCACTGGCCCTGACGGTCAGGCTCGCCAGCACCTGTGCGGCCTCTTGGTGCCTAGCAGCTGCGTAAATGGGGCTTCCCTCCCCAGCTGGAGCACCGGCCAACTCGCCAAATTGTTTTCTGGTTCTCTCCGAGAGCGATGCTGCAGCCCTCTACCCCCAGCCTGACCTCGGGGGCCAGTCCGGAGGCCCCGCGATAAGCTCCCTCTCCGGGGCATTGCCGTCGGAACCCCGAGCTTGGGCGCCGTGGCCTGCAGTCCACTTGTGAGCGAACCTGCTGCTCTGTCAAGGAACTGAGGCTCGGAGCCTAGGCTTCCCTCTCTGCAGGAGTGGGAAGAGAAGCTTACTCGTATCGACCCACCGGTTGTTCTGTTGTGTGTGGCAGGCACCTGAACGTAGGTGGGTGCTTTCGCTACCGTAACGCACTACAGGTTCACGGTCAGGGATTCTTCGAGCCGCGGAAGAGGCAGGGACTCTCCGATCTCAGCTAAATAATTACGGGCTGCTTGATGTCCAAGCATTGGCAAAGAGATGATCCCGTTTGCCTCGTAATTCCCAAAGTGTTCTTTTTAAATCTCAACCTAGACATCAAAAGTGAACTCTCCCTTGGTCGGGAAAGGAGAGGAGATAGCTTTTCCGTATATCCCAGTTGTTAGTGCTCTCCCCCACGTCCATTTTCCTCGTAATTACTTACGAATCTGCTATGTCTCCCCCGATCCTCCCACAGAGTGTAAGCTTCTGGAGGGATTTGGTTTTGATCTTTTTATGGGCTAGCACAGTGCCTACAAATCAGATGTTTGATAAATAACTGTAGAACTGGGGTAGGAAAAAGGGGGGGAACGTTATAATAGAGTAGGGGAAAAGGAGAAAGAAGAGAGAAGGGAGGAGACAGGAGAGGGGAAGGGGAAGAAGGAGAACAACGGGGACAGAGGAAAAAAAGAGGGAAGAGAAGTAGAGGGGAAAGTGGAAGATAAAGAGAAGGGAATGGAAAGAGATGATGGAGAGGGGAGGGGAGGGAGAAGACCAGAGGAAGGAGAGGAGGGGAGAAGTAATGGGGAGGGGAGAGGAACAGAGGGGAGACAGGGGAGAGGAGAGAATGTTGGTTAAATAGAAATTCCCCCTTCAAACCAACAGGTAAACATCACAACAGAAAATAAATGGGTTTCTCCTGGAAATATAGCCCCCATGGTTCCTAAAAATCTCCCAAATTCCTTTGACCATCAGAAATAGAACTCTTTGGTGGCTGATGCTTTTAAGTTTCAGCCTCTGAAATATGTTCAGTGCTACATCACTAGCTAGTAATTAAAAGCCAAGCCAAAACAAAGCCCCGGAATCCAGCCCTACCAACATGTGCTAGCTCAGATTTGAGCAGCCCCAGCTACTGGACTATGGGACAACATCACTACAGGCTGGCAAAAACGAATCCAAGCTATTTGACCTTAGCTGAGCCCACCCAGCCTTGCCTTTTACTCAGCTCATGTTGACTAGCAATCTCCCACTGGATTTGGAGAACCCAAGTTGCAATCCTGGTTCTGCTGCTAACTATCTGTGTGACCTTGGGCAGTTTACTTTCCTTTTAAGGACCTAAGGTTCCTTGTCTGTAAAAAGAGAAGATTGGACTCAATTGCCTGCAAGGTCCCTTACATGACTTTCAATTTTATTATCCCCTTATCATAGTACTAGCCTCCCATTCAGCCCAGTCCAATCACACACTACCTCCAGGCTCTCCTTTTGCTAATCTAGGTCTAATTCCACTGCTTCCAGTTTGGACCAAAGCACTCCCCTGCTTAAAAAACTATTGATCCCTCAGTAGAAGACAAATCTGGCATTCAAACCCCTCTATAACCTGGCTTCAACATACCCTTCCTGCCTTATCAAGTATTACTTCCCTTCACACATTGTAAGTTCCAGCCAAATCAGAGTCTCTCTTTTTAGTCTGCTGGTGAGGAAAATGAAGGGTTTGGACTACATGGCCAATCTTTAAGTTCTAAGTACAAGTAATCTGTGATCTGCCCCCCCTGGACTTTCGAGGCTCAGTGCTTTTTTTGCACATTCTCTTACAACAGTCCTCCCTTGTACCTTTGCCTATAGAAAGCAGGCAGAATTAGAAGGTAACCTTATCCTACCATTCATTCAACAATTCAATTCGATTCCACAAACATTTATGAAGTACCTACTATTTGTAATGCACTATGTTAGGCATGGGTGATATAAACCTGAAACAAGAAAGGATCCTGTCTCTTAAGCAGTTTGTATTCCTGGAATTTCCCCACATAATAGTATGTTAAAACTCTACCCATCCTTCCAGGCCTATCTTAAAAGCTGACTTCTCCATGAGGCCTTCCCTAAACTCTATGGCTCCTCTAAATTTCCATGGCACTCTAGAATTCATTCATGGCACTCATATACTGCCCTGAATTAAAGGTGTTTCTAGACACTAGCCTTTATGAGGGCAGTAAAGGTCTTAGTCATCTAACTTTCCGTCCTCAACAGCACCCGGCACACCTCTTTGTCCACAACAACTACTCCATGCATGTTACGTGAAGGAATTAAGGACTTAACTTCTCAAGGAATGAAAATCCTTTCTTCCAAGAACTCAATAATTAGTCTAAACTAGAACCACTCCCAAATCACAAAACTATAGAATTGCAGAATGTAAGAGTTAGAAGAGATCTCCAAGGCCATCTAGTCCAACCAATTTCTCAACAAGAATCATCTCTACAACATCTCTAGGAAGAGCCTCTTCTTGAAAACCTACAGTGAGGAGAAACCTCCCAAGGCAGCCCATTCCCCTTTGGGACAACTTCAATGATCAAAAAGGTCTGCTTGCCTTCCTTTTCCTTTCTGCCTTCCTTCCTGCCTTCCTTCCCCCTTCCTTCCTTCTTTCCTCCCTTCCTTCCCTTCCTTCTTTTCTTCCTTACTCTTTACTTCCCTTCCTTCCTTCTTTTCTTCCTTCCTTCCTTTTCCTTCCTTCCTTCCTTCTTTCCTCCCTTCCTTCTTTTCTTCCTTACTCTTTCCTTCCCTTCCTTCTTTCCTTCCATCCTTCCTTTTCCTTCCTTCCTTCCTTCCTCCTTCCTTCCTCCTTCCTTCCTTTTTCTTCCTTCTTTCTTTCCTTCCTTCCTTCTTTCTTACTCTTTCCTTCCCTGCCTTCCTCCCTCCCTCTTTCCTCCTTCCTTCCTTCTTTCCTTCTTTCCTCCCTTCCTTCCCTTCCTTCTTTTCTTCCTTACTCTCTCCTTCCTTCCTTCCTTCTTTTCTTCCTCCCTCTTTCCTCCTTCCTTCCTTCCTTCTTTCCTCCCTTCCTTCCCTTCCTTCTTTCCTTCTTTCCTTCCTGTCTTTCTTTCCTTCTTTCCCCTATGACATCGCCATTTTGCCAAAAGCCAAATCTATGTACGACCCAGCCTCGTCCCCTACCAATCTCTGTCACTTGTAAAGCTCTGCTCAATTCCTTCCCAAGAAGAGCTTAGTGTTGTTCTAACTTCTATCCTGAGTAAATCTGTTATACTATCAAACCAATCAAGTAGACCTCCTCCTCAAGGAAACACACGTAGAAATAGAGAATGCTAAAAATACCAGGAAGCTGCTCCATATAGCTTTACTGAGAGTTTACTGTACTTTGACAGTCTAAATCCTGCTAAAACATTCTCCCACCCATTTATAAAGAAAGCTACAGAGTTGATCAGTGACTCAGAATCATGGGATAGAAGGGAAAGACAGTATTCCAGCCATAAAATAATAGTTAATATTCAGACTGCTTACTATGTGCTGGGCATCATACTAAGCAGTTTACAAATATCGTTCTATTTGATCTTCAGAATAACCCTGGGAGGGAGGGGCTGTTATTAGTCCCATTTTTCAGATAAAGAAAGTAAAGGAAACAGAAGATGAGCTGCCCAGGGTCACACTTGAGGGATTTGGTTTTGATCTTTTTATGGCTTAGCACAGTGCCTACAAAGCAGATGTTTGAGAAATAATTGTAGAATTGGCATAGGAAAAGGGAGATGGATATTATATAGGGCAGCTAGTGTCTGAGACTGAATTTGAACTCAAGTCTTCCTGACTTCAGGCCCAGAGCTCTATCTAGTGTGCCACCTAGCTGCCTCATAGAGCTGGAGAAAGAGAATTGATTAATTCATATGCTCCCCACCCTCTGTTTGTGTGTGTGTGTGTGTGTGTGTGTGTAAATAAATGTACCTCGTTTATCAGGTAGGTGATCAGATATCTATAGTCCTTCTGAGAAGCAAGCAGGGTTATCTCCATTGGGCCCTAGATTTCAGTTTTTGCTTTCAATGATAAATAGCAAAGGGTGAGTGAACAGAAGGATGTCTTAACCCATTACTGATCCTATTAATTAAATTTCCTTGGAGAACATACCATCCTGCTACAAAATGGGATAGAAGAAGCAGAAAACATGAGGCATAACAGGAGACAACAAGCCAAAATAACTTCACCTTGGTTTCAGTGGCATATACAGATTCCAAAGAGACTCTGAAAACTTTGATAGCCCATTTGTAAAAAACAAATGACTCATAAACAGAAATTTTGGATGACAGTATTTAGAGGGATTCTTTTCAAGTTTGGTTGTCATAGCAAGGTCCATGCCAGCAAAACTGGAAAATGAAACATCAAGAAATTGTCTGTATAATGTTATTGTTTTATATAATTTAAACTTTCTCTATGTCTTTGATAAATATTAACACAGAGATGACTGTTCAACAATGCTCTGGTTATGAATGTCAATTGATATATGTCTAAATGGAAGGGGGTTCCCCCATATGATTCTATGTATAATATTGTGCTGATTGCATTAGGCCCTAGAATGTAACAGGGCTTCCTCAATGAAATTCAAGATTATTCAAAAGAGATCAACCTAGCAATCCATATAGGAAAAACAAAATGGATAAAAAATGTCTACTATCCAGATTATGCTATGCAACTGGATAGCAATTGCATTGAGTTAGTCGAACAGTATGTATCTGGGACAGGCACTGCAGATGGATTTAATATGAAGGCTAGAGTAGTGTGAATTGTATTTAGAAACCTGTTCAGTGCTTCTAGTGACCCTGCCACCCAGCCAAAACCCTCACTTTTTCAGCACAAATGTTCTCCTGGTGATACTATATGGTTGTAAATCTCAGAATGCCACAATCTATGAAGATTCATAGTTGTGGATGACCTAAAGGGCAATAACTCAGAGGAAAATGGAAATATACATGGTAGTGCATGTAGGTCACAACACAGTTGTATGTTCAAGATAGCAAAGCTTAAGGGATAGCATGAAAGAAATGTACGATAGGAAATGGAGGGGGACTGGTCATATATTAAGAACAAGGGATAACAGATGGACATCCAGAGTGGTGTACTACTACCCAGGAGAGAGTATGCTAGAATGGAAAGAGAACTGGGATCTGGGTCCCAAACCTGCCTTTGATGCTTACTGCATGTGTAAACATGGGCAAGTCTCTTCCCCTCTCTGGACCTCGGTTTCCTCATCTGTAAAATGAGGACAATGGACTAGATGACCTCTGAGATCCCTTCTAGTTGTAGATTTAGGATCCTATAATATAGAGGATGCCCTCCAGCACAACGTAAAGAATCTATCGGAGAACAGGGATAAGAATCATGCAGGATGAGAAGGTGTGGATGGGTTGGGATCTGCATCAATGAAGGAAATATTACAACTAGAAGAACACCAAATCAGTGAAGTATTGAAGTCTATATTTAATATGTGTATGTATTCTATGCTTGGAAATCCCACATTATCTTTTTTGTGGTGTAACAACTCATCTGTAAAATGGGGGAGGGAGGAATAAGATGATTTAGTACCCTTCAACTCTAATACCAAATCAGATAAAGTATTGAAAGCACTTTTCAAACCTGTAAGCACTATATAAATATGAATTATGATGATGATGATGATTATTATCTGATCTATGCTAAGCTATTAATCCTCTCAAGTTGCTTATAGAAATTGGGCATGGTTTAGATTTGAGTTCACAGGTATAAAACACTGGAGGCAAAGAGGATCTGGATTAGGTTAGAGGGGTTTAGGACAAGGATAGGGTCAGGGGATCGCTCTCCTTGTCACTTTTAAGAATTCCCTAGGGTATAAGGAAGTTAATGGGGAGAAAGTCTTTGGTAATGTCATATAATAGAAAGAACACTGAACTTGGAAGACAGAAAACCTGGGTTCAGATCTCACTACTTACCACTTACTATGTGAAATTGTGAAAGCCACCTCACCTCCCTAAGCCTCTTATGTAAAAGGAGGGATATGTACTAGGTAATTGTTAAGGCTCCTTCCAGCTCAAAAATCCTGTGATCCCTAATTCATACTCCAACCTTAGCTAGGAAAAAGGGAAGATGAACACCAGACGTGGAAGGGGAGCTAGCTACTGAGGCCAGATTCAGGATAGGCCTCTTTGGAGAGGACAGAGATAACTACAGGAAGAGGTTACCTGAGGCTTATTTTATGTCATGGTTGACCTAAGTCATTACTCCCATCTCCACAAGCCAGCTAGGTGGCACAATGGGGAGAGTACTTGACCTGGAATCAGATATATAGGAGTTCAAATCCAGCCTAAGACATAGCTGTGTGACCCAGGGCAAGTTACTTGTTTGCCTCAGTTTCCTTATCTGTAAAATAAAGATAAAAAATAGCACCCACCTCAATTGTGAGGATCACCTGAGATTGTGTCAAGTGCTTAGCACAGCGTATAGTACATAGTAAACACTATATAAATGTTGGCTGTTACTTTATTTTTATCTCCACCTTATCTCCCTCCTTTTCACTCCTGTTGCTGTTCCTACCCCTGGTTTTTAGCCTGGTCCTAAGGCATTTCTTGAGGCCTTCCCCCATCCCTACATCTCTATGCCTAAAATGGGGGCAATGGTATCATCAAGCTAGGTGGCCTGATGCCTTTTCCCTGATAGAAGGCTATACCCACCCTGATCATACTTGACATAGCCTGAGAGATAACCTTTTCCTTGACTTGACAACTATTGATTTTTCCCTCCTCAAACAAGACAGGTAAGATCTTCATTTCTCAAGGTCTTTGCCATGGTCTTTGCATTGATTTTGCATAAGTTGAAGTGAAATCCTTCTTTGAGTTATTATTTTCCCTGAATGGGCTACAATGGGAGCTTTGAATGTGGCAATTTTGACTGTATTCAAAGTTTTGGACTACTGTAGGTTTGTGACCTTCAATTCAATTAAATTCTTCACATGTTAATTAAACACCTACTACGTGCCAGGCACTGTAAATGAATCAGTCCCTGACTTCAAGGTGCTTAGAATATAAAATCATAAATGTAGAACTAGAAAAAATTTCTAGAGGTTCCATCATTCAACCCCTTCATTTTACAGGAGAGGAAACTGAGACCCAAAGAAATTAAATTACTTTCCCAATGTCATACAGGTAGTAAGTGCTAGAGGCAATAGTCAAACTCAGGTTCTCAGACCCCAAAGGTTCTCACAATAAGACACTTCCTCTCTGAGCTTATACTTTACTACCCCTTATTATATACCTCCAGCATCATAAAAGCACGGTGGCCCTAGCAATGAATGAGGGTGTCCCTCTTCTTTTCATCAGATTGGCCCAATCCTATGGAATAACACCCTGTGTTGTAAAATACTTTGGACTTGACAGAACATGTCCATATTCAGCTTTGATACTTCAAGTGGCATTTAAAGGAGAAAAAAATTCCATTCAAAAGAGTCAGCTTGGCCTGCACCATTTTCTCCATCTCCTCGTGAAGGGAAAGGTTGAGCAGGTCCATTAGGAAAGGCAAGCTAACCATAGAAGTTCCTCTGCCATGGACAAGGACCTAATGAGTCTCATTAGGGCAGAGGGACAAACACTTAAGGCTGGGTAGATTGCTCACCACAGTCTGGTTTTTGTACTGACCACCTGGTCTAGGATTTTTACAACAATTCCCCATTTCCCATTATCAGTAGCTGGCCAGAAAACCCTGGCCTTCTTAGTAGGCTGCATCAGAACTGCCCTGCTAGGAGCAAAGATGCCACTGAGAAGGGTAAGCTGGGGGAGGTGATCAGGGCCAGCCCTGGTGTATAATAGCTCAGTTCACCTCCTGTTTCCTCATGACTGGCTGATTGGAAAAGGGTTCTAAGAAGCATCCAGTACTGAATCTGTACCATGGTCACGGCTGGCATGAGCTATGGGAATCAGAAACCCAGGTCTCAATCAATCCAAGTGCTATTTTTGAACTGGAACAGTAAATGCTTCATTTCATTTCTCCAATTGGCCAATAAAGGCAATGTGGTAAGAATTTTTTTTGGCCTATGTCTGATGGTGCAAATACTTTGTCTTAAGGGCAGGCATGTGTACAAACACACACACACACACACACACACACACACACACACACACACAGATACTAATTCACCCAAGGCTTAAAGGTTTTTGTTATCTCTGAGCTTCCATTGGCTTCCAATTCTAGCCAATATTTTTGGCCTCTCCTATGACTTTTAGACACAGTGCTTTTCCAGTTCTGAAATTCTCTTGCCTATAGCAGACGGCCAAAGGACGGGGTTGGAGAGAACAAAGCTGAGAGATTACAAACTCAACACCCAAAAAACCTTGTCATATCCTGGGGTTTCTCACTGGGCCCACAATTTAAATAATTGTTTTAAAAGATTGCACAAAATGGGGGTGGGGAATTCACCAGGACATGTTCCCACAAAGCAGGTAGTTGATTTTCAATGAAAAGCAAAAAGATTGAAAGGGATTCGCCAGAAGCTTGTGTGATTGGACTGCTAATGAGCCCCTGGCGTCACTGACAGCCCTGCTCCCTCTCCCTCTCTCCTTCCCCTCTTTTATGAGCCAGCTGGAAATCAGGGAATTACATGCTAAGGAAAACCCTTCATCTAAACATAGAATTATTCTGAACGAGGATCAATGCAGCCCAGCTAATCAGCTTACCAACTGAATTAATTTTTATTTTTTTTTGTATTTCCAAGGCTGCATCTCCTGTTGAGACCCAAGAACTTTAGTAGTAGTAATAATAATAATAATAATAAAAATTTGGTTGCATTGGTGAAAGGAGTGTTTATATATGAACAGTCACTTCTGAAAGCGCCTTCCCTGCCAGCCGCTCTGCAGATAATCATTGCGATCAATCAGTACCAACTCAGAATAACCTACTTCGCATGAAGTTATTATCAGAGTACATGGTCAAAGCAAAGGCCATTTTCTTTTTAAAAATCGGGCTTGGTGACCATGCTGTGCCCAGGAAATGTGTTAGTGCCATTAATTTTATGAAAAATATGTTTTCAGCAACCAAGCTTTGATTTTTTTAATGCAATGTACTTGAAGACACAAAACAGCATCACTAATCAGCTAGAGACAGCTGGGAAATTCTGTGACATCATTTCAGGAGTCGTGTAGTAATTTTTTGTGGCTTAATTCACTTTCCAGATTCAATTCAATTTAACAAGCATTTATTAAGTACCTCTTATGTATTAGGCACTGTACTATCTGCAAGGAATCCAAACACCAAAAATGAGAGAGTTCCTGCCTTTAAGGAGTTTACATTCTTCTAGAGGGAGGAATACAACATATACACTAATAAGTCAATATGAGATCTGTACAAAATAACTACTGAGATGGAGGAATAGAGACGTCTGGTTGGAAAGAACATTTCCCTGGAAAACAGGAAGCAGCTCTTCCACTGGCTAGCTTTGTGACCTTGGCTAAGTTACTTCTCTTTTCTGGGCCTTGGATTTGTTCTCTATAAAAATGAGAAGATTGGACAAAATGATCCTTAAGATCCCTTATGGCTCTAATGTTCTAAGTGTTTTCTAAAGGTTAAGTACAAATAAGGCCAGTGAAGAAGCTATCTATACAAATAAAATGTCTGTCTTTAGTTAAAAGGTTTAGTTAAAATTGGATTCACCTTGTAAGAAAACTGGGTGCTTTTCAGAAGACTATACTTATTACTAAATGGTAGGCTGGACAGTAAACACGATGTCCCTCAGGTACCTAATATGGAGGCCCTGGTGCTATATTTTGTTCCTGCCCCCTGCTCTATCCCTAAGAAGTCTGGAGAGGCTGTTGAGGCCTGGACCTGTTATGAGAGTGTTGTTATGCTCAGCTCTGCTCAGTAACTGGGGATCTGGGAAATAATGGAATGGCTCTGCGGTCTGAGAGTCATCTTTAGTCTCCACACCATTTTGAATCTTCATCCCAACAAGATTCCTGGCAACCCTAATCATTCAGCACAATGTGGTAATTCAGGCCAAACAAGGAAGAGACTAAAGCCACTTTATGATCTTTGGGATCAAAGGTGTTTCATCCATCAGACAAAGATTTACTGAGTATAGTAGCTGGTATGTCCAACTCTGTAGTAGGCCATGTGTTGGAGTGGAGATTGGGGGGGAGAGGTAGAGTGATTTGCCTCTGGACAAGGAACTTAGAATCTAGCTATGAAGATAAAATTTATACAGAATTAGAGAAGCTTAGAGCTAAAAAAAACCACTGAGTACAACTCAATCTACAGAAGAGGAAACTGGGGTCCAGAGAGAGGAAGTAACTCACCCAGTGGGTGCCTTGACTCTTTTCCACTATGCCATGATGTCTATAAACCAGTAGCAGTGAGTATGAAAGAGACAATAAGAGTTGGAGGAGTCAGAAGCTGGACTGTCTTCTGAAGAAACAGAAGAAGGCATGTACTTCTCCTGGTAAAAATGATGATGTTGAGTAAGGCATTTCATTTCTCTGTGCCCAGGTTTCCACCTCCCTACAAAGAGACAATTGAACTAAATTTTGAAGCTCTTAACATTCTCTAATGCTAATATGAAATGAATGGAGACTTTCTAAAATCAGCTGGAATTCGGCCTTAAAATATGGCCTCCTTGTATCTTAGAACTTAATTCAATAAAAGAAAGGGCCTAAGGCTTCTAGAACAGAATTCATGTTAGTTGGTCCTAGGAAAATCCATGAATACTTTTAGGTACCAATAATCTACTGCAAAAGTCTGGTCCATTCTATCAAACCTCTTAGGAGATCCAGTGATCAGATATCATTCTTGTATGTTCCCATGAACCCTAGAACATAGATTGTATTTTTTTAAAGAAGAAAGAACAGATTTCTAGGGATGGGTTTTTAAAAATGACCAATTAAATCTGACAATCAGAGAAGAGTTGTAATAAGGTAACTGGTAGGTTCTGAAGTGCTCTCAATTCTACAGCCTTCTCTCATAGCCTTCTCACATACGCTGAGGCATTTGATATAAATCACTGATGTGGAGACAGTCAATTTGATTATTATTAATTTTGTTGGTATAATTGCAATGATAAGAGTATATCTCAAAAAGAACAAGGAAAGCTAGCCTCTCATGAAATATAGAGGGAGGCGGAGGCAGAGGGGTTGCTTTAGGCACCATAGGGCTACTGTTCCAGAATGGAAGAGTAAGGGAGTACTTGTAATACTGCAAGAGGGGAAGGCTTTGGATTCTCCATTATAATTATTTGTTGAAATTAGTTATTAAATTTCCTCACAACTAGCCTCGGCCCTAAAACAAAATTGTAATGTAGACCAAATCTGGTTTTTGTGCTTTCCCATCAACCCTTTCCATACTCTTTCCTTTCTGTGTCCCCTGGGCCCCCAAGTGTCCAATCTGAAACCTGTCCAGGAGGGCCATGATCTGTGAGATTAATACTTATAATGGTTTAGGATTGTTGTTCACAAATTGATTTGTATTTGAATTTGTATTTGATTCTGGAAGACCAAAATTTTTAAGACCCAAAGGAATGAATTTCTCATGGTGGAATTTTAGGCCAGTAGGGGGAGATGTTTTGGGGACAAGCAATATTTGGATCACTTTGTGTACTCATAAAGCTGGCTTTAGCTATACACCTACTTCTTTGAATAGGGTATTCTGGAAGACCCAAAAGTTTTCAAAACCCAAAGGAATGAAGGTCTAATTGTAGAATTTTAGGCCAGTGGAGGGAGATGCTTTGGTAAAAACAGCTCTCAAATTGCCTTGCCTACCAATAAGGCTGCCTTTTGATACACATTTACCTAGTGGGTAGGCACTAACATTTCAATCTGTCAAAACCACTTTAGCCATCTTGGTGATATTACTCATACCAGCCAGATATTGTTCTTCAGCCTTTTTGGACATCTGAATTCCAGAATGGAGGCCCAGATATACAGAAACATCTCCATATTTTGATGTTTGATTGTTGCCAGGTGGGCAGCAGCAAAGTTATCTGATGAACTTTAGTTCTGGGACCATCTAGATCAACAGCAAGATGGTTCAGGATGCTTCTGTTGACTCCTGAAAGGATGCTTTTTAATATAACACAAACTGATATTAAAGATTCTCTCTTTCTGGGATTTTAAAGGACTCTTAAGATATGCTTCTGTGATTATGAGCTGCCCAACAGTAAATAAGAGAACTTTATAATAAAAGAAAGAAGTTATTATAATACCAGAGAGAATGTTATAACACCAGGGAGACTTGAGGGTCTGTTATTAATATCATACAGCAGTGAAACACTGACAGAGGTATCACATTTGGAAGTCATTTTTAAAGAGGTAAAATAATCCTGTTAATCTTTAACCTTCAGTGATACAGTGCAAAGAAATTCCCACATCCCCAGTTAAGGCTAAGCCTTTCCTCTCTAGATTTATTGTCAAAATGCTCCCTTTCTTCTGGTTAACTATTAAAAGATTTAATAAACAACTACATAAAATCCTGGGTCTTGTGTACTCAAGGCTTTCCCAGTCTTCTCTCTGTCATTCCAATTCTTCCCACCATCCTTCCATCTTCTTTTTAGCCTATGCCTTTGAGACACTCTGGGGACAGCTATATTTTCATCAATAGACAACCACCAAACTCCACCAAAATAGACCCTTGATCCAATTACTTTGATCTATCATAAAACTGGCCATCACTGCCATATGAGGGTCTTATTGTACCATAATCCACATTAGTCATGATTTTGAACATCTTAATTCAATGGACAACTGGAATCACGTAAGGTCTACTGATATGGCTCAACAGCTGGCCTGGCTTCCATTGCTCACAATGGAAATGGAAAAGAATTTCCATCTCTAAGAGGGAAAATGAAGGGGCAAGGAAAAAGAGGCAGAACCTAGGAAATGAAAACTGCTGTATGGAAAAAAAAATGGTCTGTCTGTATGGATAGATCCAGTACATGGCCAGTCATGCCTGTCAGTTAATCAACTGGTCATTAAAATGGACAAACAAAAAATTAAATGACGAAGAGCCAGCTCTGAGGCCAAATGTGAGTACAGCCATAGCTTTTTTTGCCTGTGAGTCAGCACAGGAGCTGCAGAGGACAGACCTAATCAGGAGCTCAGTGAAAGCATCAGACATGGTCTGTGCCCCAAAACAAGCAGGTTTCTTTCCTCTGGTAAGGTTAACGGCAAATTGGTGGCCCATAGTAGCTGGATTTTAGTTGTGATATGAGTGACAAACTCAGAAAGATACTTCTTTCAAGGAGGGAGACCCTCTCCATGGGTGTTGTGTTTTGTTTTGTTTTTTAAGAAATCCACAAATCACACCTGCTTGTGAGGTCCACAGTTGATTGAATCCCCTCACTGAGAAAACCTGCTTATTTCCAAGACTAGGCTATTTATGTTTGTTGCATTTTTAAAATTAAGTCCTTTGAGAAGGTGGGTATTACCAGGGGCCACAAGCATAGAAGTAAAACATCAATTAAAAATAAAACAAGTAAATATAGCAGCTATATATATACATACATATATATATACATACGTACATATATACACATGTACATGGGTATGTGTATGTACACACATACACGCTCTGGTCAACTCTCAATTAATTGCATTGTATTTGCCATAGCAAATCTGTAATTGTGAGATGGCTTTCCCCTACTTATCTGTTCCTTACTCTGTCCTCTGCCCCCCTCCCCACTCCTTGCCCCTCCACATACCTTTGAGACTCTTGCTATCACAAATGTGTACTTAAAGAATATTTCAATATTTTTAAGCATTGTAAGGTAAATTTACTATCAAAATAAATGTGGCCATTCAAGATCTTTGGATTATTCAATGTTTTGGACTATCTATATATGCATATAGGTGTATACTATATATGTATACATACAATAATATTTACTTTCCCACCCCAATATCACAAATAATTGAGAGCCGGATGCATTTTAAGTCAACCTTACAATGCGACTAAGCTGGAAAATCCTTGGTTTGCTTTAGAAAAGGAGAAAGAAAGGGATGATCTAATAACGTCTCACCCAGTGCCTGATCTCTTCATTCTTCTTGCACTTCTCCCATATATTCCAGGGTCAACTGCTGACCCTCACATTTTGTTGCCTTCTTCTTTTCTCTTGTAGGTTGCAATTTAGAGCCAATTTTAGCAGCTCCCTGTCCCAACTTTGGTTTCTACATATAGATGAGAAGGGGTCGGGGTGGGAGAGAACAATTCAAACCTACCTGCATTTCTTTACCTAGGAAGACACTTCCATTCTATTTGTAACCCTAGATAATGGTAGATATATTTGAAGTGGAACTAAACATAGGTAAATGAAATATTTAAGTAATTAGGGTAGACACTACTGTTCATTGGTTTCAGTCATGTTCAACTCTTCATGAGCCCATTTGGGGTTTTCTTGGTAAAGATACTGAAGTAGTTTGTCATTCTTTTCTCCAGCTCATTTTACAGGTGAGGAAACTGAGGCAAACAGGGATGAATGAGTTGCCCAGGATCACACAGCTAGTTAGTGTCTGAGGACACATTTGCACTCAGGTCTTCCAGGCCCAGTATTCTATCCACTGCAGCACCACCTAGCTGCTCCAGACACTACTAGCATCCCTCATTAGACTGAGATTTCTCAAGGGCAAGGACTCAGTTCGGCTTAATCTTTGCTCATTATATGGTGTTCTGAACATAGTAAACATTTGTAGAAGGTAAATATTTCTATTTGTAGAAGGTAAAATATTCTCCATTTATTGGTTGTAACAGAAATATGATCTTCTTTGTATTCTTCTAAGTGTTCCTAGCTGCTGATCAGCCTTTTTCACTCCCATCACTTTATTGGTGAAAATCCTAGGTTGCTAGTAAAATTTAATCGGTATCTGCTATTATCACTGAATATGATAATGGCTATCATTTCTATTACACTTTACAGTTTACAAAGTGCTTCCCCCACAACCATCCTGTGAGGTAGGGGATTTGAGGATTATCAACCCCATTCATAGAAAAATCTGAGACTGAAAGATTATGATTTTCCAATTTCACATAGGTAGCAAGGGGGTAGACAAAATTTGAATGCAGGTCTTTTGACACTTAAAAGGACATTAGACTGAATCGAGGTCCTCAGACCCTCAGCTTTCCTTGGTATATCTTGGTACATGAATAAATCACTAGTCTAGCTAAGGTGTCATTATCATTACAAAAAGGATAAAGAATATTGCTGCATCCTTTGGTACAACTGGTATGTCTAGGTCCCATCTTTATATTCTAGCAGTCTTGCACTTAGCATTGGTGCTAGGATCCAGGGACTGTAGGACTTAGAGCTGGAAGGACCTTTGGAAATCATCTAGTCTGCCTTCTTCCATTTTATAGAGGAAGATAGTGAGACCCAAAGAGGAGAAAGTAACTCAGACAAGGTCACATAGGTTGTAAATAGCAGAGCAGCTTTTGCATGTAGATCCTATGACTCCAAATCAACATGATTCCCTACATATACTGTAGTAAGAGAACAGACAACTGAAATCCAGAGGAAAAAGCAAAGCATCATGTTTCAACCTTCTCCTCCACTACCAAATCTTTGCCCAGAAGGATTAGTAAATAGCTAAATAGAATGAGGTGAATTTGATCTGCCCATCCTTGGGTGAGGGAGCTAATAAAAACTGCATAAGACAAGCTAGCAGTAGGGATAAGAGAAGCAATAGGTTTGGAAAAATCCCACATTCAAATTCACAATTTATAAAGCACTTTCACATTTTGGATTTCATGTGATCCTCACAATCCTATCAGGGAAGCAGGGCAAGGATTATCATTACTATTTGACAGGTGAGGAAACTGATCTTCGAAGAATAAGTGATGTGACTTGTTCAAGGTCACACAGGTAGTAAATAACAGAACTTGAAGCCACCATGTCTCCCAATTGAGTCCAGTATTCTTTCCATTCCAATGTCAGTCTATAATAGCAAATGGCTGTGATTAAGGGGAAAACAGTCTGCACATTGCTTATTAACTGCATTTCTTTTAAAACAGGCAAATGAAATCAGCATGTAGACATTTCTTGACCACACATAATATATGCCACTGGGAAAGAAATGCACCTTTTAACTTTACCTTTTACTTAATTAATTCACTCTTGGGTATAATACAAGAACAAGGCTTCAGTTTTTTCCCCTAGCATATGCTGGACACACAGTAGGTGTTAAATAAATCCCTAGCAACAACCTGATGATTGGCATTAAGGAATCAAATTTCTGGATCGTGAGAGATCTTTCTAGCTCTAGCTCTCCCTGGGCAAAGGGGAGGGGGGAAGGAAGGAGGGAAAGCTCTTCTGCTAGACTCCTTATTTCAGTACTGACTGTACTACACAAGGACATATGTAGCTGAGACAGTCTGGTCAAATGCTCTGCAACCTCTTAATTAATCTCCATACTCTTGTTCTTACACCATCCTTATGAAGGAAGAGGGAGAGGGGAAAAAATCAAAACAAACTAAAGCAAAATGCCACACAGTTGTCTGTGCCAGGGCAAGCTGGTTGTAAAAAGCAGGTTTCTGACCGAGTGCCAAGGTTCAATGGCCTTAAACCTGAGGGAAGACCCAATTTTGGAAGCAGACAGCAGAACATTTCATGGTCTATATCTAGGTCACTCGAGGAAATGCTGACTTTTCACGGCATAGCCACAGCTCTGAAATAAATCCATTTAAACAAGGAGGAACATCCAGGCTGGGTCACACTATAATATACTGGGGTGCCGTGTCAGGCTTGGGAATCTATTTACAAGGTAAATCCTTCTGAGTGGGTTATCCCACAGTGATTCCTACAGAGACAGTAGGTATCATTGGAATAGGGCGCTTCATCCTGATTAGTAATGAAACGACCATCTGCCAAGCAAAATCAGGCAGTAAAGTGGCGCTAATCAGGAAGATGACAGCAAAGTTAGTTCTGAACTAATTGTCCTTCTGTTAAGTGAGGAGCAAAGGCATACTGGCGCTACTGAGGCTTTGAGGTGCGTCTCCCAGAGCTGCAGATGCACCCTTGAAGCACTATTTCAAAATACATATTACTGCCATTTAGGAGGCAGAGGGTATATCCAGGGGTGCTTGGAATACTGATGCACCCAAGGCAATCAGAGTGCTGACAAAAAACCACATATCCATTTTAGAATAGCTAAAACATGGATACTTTATTTCTGCTTTAACCCACATTTACAAACTTGTTAGGCAGTGCTGGGAGGCTGCCTGAGACTTTTATGTAATAGGTGATATGCAGCTGATATGTTGAAACCCTGAAGGTGAGGTTCCCTGAGATGATAACTGCAGTTCCTATGAGTCCTACAAGATTGTGGTGGTGGGGGGAGACTGAAGAATATAATAGTGAAATTCTTTATGGAAAAAACCACAGCCCAGTTGTCCTTTGGCAATGGGCAAACCAAGTGAGAGAGAGCAAGTTGGGCAAATCTTCCAATCTAGACAAATCTGTTCCCTAGGGTTTCATTTCATCCATTACTGAGGATTTCATGGCATCAGCTCTAGAGGTGTCAGTACAGGTTTGGCAATATAGCAACAAGTATGATTTAATTCACCAGCCATATATCACTTTATTACTCTAGATTGTGACTCACCATTTACATTCATCTGCAATAATCCTCCCTTTTTCCTTCCTTCCCCCCTCTCCCCACCACCCTGTGGTTAGGAGAATACAACAAATGCTGCCAAATTGGGGTGGGGGGGCTTTGCTTCTGGTGGCGCAGGATGGGTTTCCACTTCTGCGGCTGCAAACCCAGGTACCTAATATTCAGGAAGTGCTGAGAATAACCATCGCCATCACAGGGATTTGACAGCAAAAAAGGTTAAGGAAACTAGCTCCCCCCCACCTTGTTCATATCCCCAGAAGCCATGATTAGAGATAGAAGGGTACAAGCTGGAAAAGGGGGGAGGTTGCTATGACCCACGCCTTACAGTCATATTTCAGGGCACTGAAGCACACCTTAGATCAGGATGACTGGCTCTGATGGCCTTTCTGAAAACTGGAAAGTCACAATCCTGCAGAGGCTTCAAACTGCCTCAGAGGGCAGGTGGCTTTTGACACATCTCAGGCTAACATGCATGTAAAAATTTCCACTTGGGCCCTTCTCAAAACAGATTCTTCTCACCCGCTCTTCTCCCTCCCCACTCCTCCAGCTTTCTATAGCAGAAAAGAGACGGGATATATGGCGCGCTTCAATAAAAACAATTTTTAAGCATGCCAAGAAAGTAGATTTCTCTCAAGGTCCTTATTATCCCGTTTGAAAATACTGCCTTGTGATTCTGCTGGAGTCTAACAGCGACTTTCCCCCTTTCCTAACCATTTGGTAGGTAAGGTGCTCCCAGCCAGACAGCCAAAGGGAACACTTTCTCTTTTCCTGCCTACGTGTTGGAAACTACAAGGTATAGCTAAGTCACTGCGCCTGTTAAGTTGTCTTATGGAGTTTCCCCGGTGGAGATGTTCTCCGAGCTCAGACTGACGGCCCCTTGGCTCTGTATAGCCCTCCCCTTATATGGTAAAGACTGCACTGTCCACGGTACTAAAAATCGCTACCGAAATGTACGCGTTTTCAAAACCGAGCCACGCAAACCCTGGGGCGAGGGAGGAAGAGGGACAGAGAGACTCACAGAGACAACAGAGAGAGGGAGACAGAGACACACACAGAGAAAGGCCAGGGAATTGAGCATTCCCATGGCATTTCCCATGAGTCAGATGCCCCGATTGCGGGCAGCGAGTCCCTCAGCATTCTCAGGATCCTGCCCTAAAACTCGGCACAAGTCCTGCAGACATGCCCGACCACTGCATCGCATCACCTGATTTAAGGGGCTGCCGAGCTGGAGCTCGTCTAGAGGGACTAGAAGCCAAGCAGACGGGGGATAGACAGAGATGTTCGTGCAGTACAGAGGGAAGTATTCAGGCACATTGGAGAGGCATGCCTGCGTCTGTAACCCCAAAGCGCTCCATGCCCCCTCAGCCCCTTCCCCAGCGGCTCCCAGCAGCATGCTTTCTCCCTCAGCCAGCCCTGAGAAGCCTTGGTTCAATCACTCAGGTTGGGGAGGAATCACCAGCTGAAACAGCATATGGGGTTGGTGTCAGTTCTAACTGAACTAACTAGTGCCCGAAAACAAGCCACCCACCCCACGGAAGCCCAGCAGCACATCGCACACAGGCAGCAAAACACACATACACACACAGACAATATGTGGAGAAAACGGTCGTACCTTTCAGCCAATCCACCACTTGCTTAGGCAGCCACTTGCTAATAGGCTCCATGACCAGAGCCATCGTGAGATGACTTTCTCACTCCTACCAAGATGAGAGAAGGAGGAGAGAGCGTCTTCCTTCCTCAGAGCATGGCTTGGAGGTGAGGGCTGAAGATATCTGACAATGCAGCCCAAAGAGGAGACGGTGCCGTGTCCCTCTAGGTTCCTCCTGCACTGATTCAGTAATGTATAAAATTACACACTGATCAGCTCTAGCCCCTCCCCCCACTGCACGCAGCCTGCAACAGACTGGAGCGCACTGAATCAGGAAATGGTGCAGTATGTATACCCTTACTACAAGAGTCTGTCCAACCCCCTTGCCACTCACACCCCAGACAGATCACATTCGAGAACCCCTCCCAGAGGGGAGGCCAGGCTCAGAACTGTCTGTCTGTCTGCAGCTTCCTCCTTCCAATCAGCTTTGGGTCCTGGGGAAAACAGCACAACTCTAACTTGGTGACTGCTTGTCTAGGCTTCGCAGCAAATCTGCTGACTGTCACTCAAATGAAAGGGAAGATAGAAATCTCATCATTCAGTTGGCATCGCCCATAACGCTGGGCACTTCAATCTTGATAATGCAGAATGCTGCCGGAAGCTTGGAGTCGATGACCCTAATTTGAATCTCAAAATGAATATTAGATTCAACACTCAACACTTGTGAGAAATAAGGAGATAAAACTCAGTATTAGAAGTGCAGTCCACTCCATCAGTGTCCTCTCTACTTTCTAACCTCTTCTCACCTCCCCCACCTGCATACCCAGGCTTTAATTTCTCAAAGTCAATCAATTCTATTGTTGAATTTATAGACAGATTCCAAATTGAGAGCCATGAGCCTAATGAACTTTTGTTCATTCTCACATAATTAGCCACAGGTGCCACATCGGCCCAGAGCACTGTGACCTGAGTAAAGATATTATGCTGTTATTTGTGAAGTGGAATGGGTGTGGGGGGAGAGGGGGATTAGAAGGTTTTGAAAAAAAAAATCCAGAGCTCATTTTTTTAAAGAAGGATCACATATTGACAGACTGAGGTCCCATTTTCCAGTCTACAAAGCACTAGGGCCGTTTCTGAAGGAAATGGTGCTTCTAGGACCAGTTGAGTATCTACTGCACTTTGGCAGTTCTTCTTTCTTTGCTAAATAGGGTCTGTAGCCAACCCAGTGCTGGGTATCTCATTGCTGAAGTGCTTTGGAACTTCACTATGCCCAAAAAGGCATTAATGGAAGACTTTTGCCAGACATTCAGAGCCAATTTCAGTGTATGCAATTTTGTGTTTGCAATGGCAAAGTTAGGGCAAAATCACCCAGGCTGACTAATTTGCTATATAACTACTGCAAAACCTTAGCTCTTTAGAAAAAAAAAAACATGGATTCACGGTTTCGGGGGGCTGAGTTTTTGGATAGCTGAGGATTTACCCACATTATGAATGTATGAGTGTGTGTGTGTGTGTGTGTGCTCACACACACACATGTGCAAGCTCTCAAGGGTGCGATCAAGCAGGAGCATGCCTGCTTATCTCCCCTCAATGTCTTGAAGTCTGGCTTCTGACTCTACCAGTCAACTGAAATTATACTCTCTAAGGTTACCAATGATTTCTTTTCTTTCTCTTTTTTTTGAGGCAATCATGGTTAAATGACTTGCCCAGAGTCACACAGACCAATGATTTCTTAATTGTTAAATGAAATGGGCTTTTCTCAATCCTCAATTTTTTTCCTCTCTGAAGCTTCTGACACTTAATTCCCACCTACTCCCAACCCGTATAATCTTTCCTTCCTCTACTTTCATGACATTGCTCTCTCCTGTTTCTCTCCCAACCTGTTGGACTATTCCTTCTCAGTCTCCTCCTTTCCTTGATCATCATTCATTTTCCCATCATGAAGACATATACATACATACACATACACACATATATACATACATATACACACATACACACATATGCATATATACATATACATACACATACAAGGAGCTCCACAAAACTCTGGCCTTGCCCATCTCCTCTCTCTTGCTTTTAGCAGTTCTGACAGGTTAAATGATTATCTATATGGAGATGACTAAAACCCCCACATATCCTGAATTCCAATATCTGTTACCAACTGCCTGCTAGACTTTTCCACCTGGATATTTCATAGGAATCTCAAATTCAACATGTACAAAATAATTCATTATCTTCCTCCCTAACCCACTCCTCCTCCAAACTTCCCTGTCTGTTTTGATAGTAATACCAAACTTCTGGTCTCAAGTTCGGGCCTCAGAGTGATTCCATCAGCCCCATAGCCAATCAATTTCCAGGTCTTGTCTGTTTGACTTCCTCAACATCTCTCATCACTTTCCTTTCTCCACATTTACCATCAGCATAATACAGGCCACATCACTTCTCATGTAGATTATTGTAAGTCTCCTAATTGGTCTCCTTGCTTCCAGTCAATGCCCTCTCTAATCTATCCTCCCCACAGATTGCCCCCCCATCTTCTTAAAATACAGATTAAACCATGTCACTCTCTTGTTTAAGCTCCTTTAGTGGCTCCCTATTTTCTCTAAGATAAATTAGAAACCATTTCCCTGCCTGGTGGTTAAAGCCCTTCACACTGTGACTCTAGGTACTTTTCACATTATTCTCATTCATGCATTCTACATTCCAATGACATTGACCTCAGCTGTTTCTTGAGCTTGGGATTCCAATTCCCACCTCCACACATTTGCCCAAACTATCTCTGTGCCTAGAATGTCCTCTTTCTTCACATCTACTTTGAAGAATCTTCCTTCAAGGATCATCAATTCAAGTACCTATCTACTTTACATCATTATTGTGTGGATAAAATTAAAGTATGTAAACCGTTCTGTAAACCTTAAAGCTTTATAAATGCTGCATATCATCATCATCACCCCACTTTCAAATTACGATATTAATTTCCCTGCCTTCCTCAGAGGGTTGTTGGCAAGAGGCCTGATCTTGGAGACAGGAGAGGCTTGGCTTTGAATCTTGATTCTGACCCTTCAGAGCTTTGTGGGCATGAACAAGTCAGTGTCCATTTCCCCTTGTAGGAAATAAGGGTGACAATACTGGCAATGCCCACTTCACAGGTTTGTTGGGGGAAAAGTGCTTGGCAAATCTGGAATTAATGTCAAGACAACTGAATAGAAACAAGATTGGGACATATCATTGGGGCTGAGCATGTCAGAGCTGGAAGGGACTTCAGAACATAGACTGTTGGAGCATACAGTACTAGAGCATACAGCTAGAAGGGAACTTCAAGATAACCTAGTCTTATCTCCTTGCTTAAAGAGAAGGAAGCTGAGGCAGCAAATAAATATTTCTGGCTCTACAGGTGTTTGTGCAAAATTAATTTTCAAAAGTCAGCCCTGGGGATTAGGGGTGTGGGATGAGGACCCCCCATGACCATCACTACAAATGGCCACTTTATTGGATACCCCTAAGTCATTAAGGGCTATTAGACATTGAGGATACACTCCTGTTTGACCTTTTGGACTTGGGTTCCAGCTCTGTTAATAGTTAGCTATGGGATTTGGAGTAAAGGCCTCTACTGTCTGGGCTTCGGTTTCTGCCTCTATAAAACAAGGGGGTTGCACTTGATCTCTGAGGGCTCCAATTCCAACTGGAATATTCTGAGTTTCCCCAAGACAGCACCCAAATACTCTCTGGGGGCTAGTAGGGAAGAAAGGAGGTAGGATCAGGAGGCACACTTAGGAATCTGGCCTATTTACCTGTGCTGTCCCTTTCCTCAAAGTAAAACAGGAGGGCTTTGATCTCCTGGGCACCTCTCACTAGCTGTGAATTCACTGTTAAAATCCAAAAGCTGGTCCCATAAGATTCCTTTAATCCTAGAAAGATTCTTTTGTTCCTCTGGAGAAACACATCATCATTCCTGACAGTAGCAGTAATAGCTTAGAAGAGGATTACCTCACAACTCCTGCCTGACCAAATGGTCTGCAAGACTTGTCCTATGCCTTAGAAAGGTGTGGAGGCAGTATGTGCCCTCAGACAAGGCAACCCTTGCTTTCATCCTCACAACCTGAAAATAATAGCACCTTGCATCACTAGCAGCCACCTCAAAGATCTGTCACCTTTGGGTCTCATTTTTATCTTCATAGACATTCTTAAGTGGCAGATTTGTCAGCTAAGCTTTTTTTTTTGTTGTTGTTGTAGTGGAAATTTCTTAAAATGAATATATTGCTACCAAGCACTTTCCCTTATCTGTTGGCAGCAGGTGAGAAAATAGAACAAATGTGTAGCTGCCCTTTGTTGGATTAGTAAGTGAGAAGTCTTCGGACCCCACTAGTAGAAAATAGACAGTGTCAAGCACATACCACACCCCCTCCTTTCTTCTCCAATCTTTCTCCCTATCTTTCCCCTGGCTTGGGGTGTTTTGATGAGCAGCTTAGGAGTTCAGGTTTCCTGGAGGGAATGGCTAAGATATTTAAAGTGGGAGAAATAAGAGGGGTTAAGTGTCATTGTTTCTTGGTGGTAGAATAGTAGAATTACAGAGAGCTCAGCAACAGTTCAGATTTGCTTTCCTCCCTTCTTCCAGCCTGTAGTGCAAACTATATGAAGTCAGGTACTGTTACATGGAAGAGAACCAGAGAAAACATTTGCTAGACAACAAAATTTTGTGTAATTATATAAGTAAATGATTGTAACTTTGGATTTACATGGAATCTTCCTTTATAATGGTCTTTTTTGTAATAGGATTTGTCGCGGAAAAATCTGAATTGGAAAGGACCTCAGAGGTCATCTAGTCCAACTCATACTTGGACAAGAATCAATCAATCAACAAGCATTTATTAAACCCATTATGGGCCAGGAACTATGTTAACCCTGAGATACAGACAAAAAAATTGAGACAAACTCTCCTTTCAAGAATCTTATATTCTATTGGGGGATACAACATGTTCCTATATGTAAGTACATACAGGAATCTTCTCTAAATTTACCTATTGATTATCCAGCTTTTGCTTGAGGTTTTGATGTTCAGTCATTTCAGTTGTGTCTGACTCTTCACGACCCCATTTGGGTTTTTCCTGGCAAAGACACTGGAGTAGTTTGCCATTTCCTTCTCCAGCTCATTTTACAGATGAAGAAACTGAGCAAACAGGGTAAAGTGACTTGCCCAGGGTCACACAGGTAGTAAGAGTCTGAAGCCAGATTTTAAAAAATCTTTTTAAAAATTAATTAATTCATTTTTAGCTTATAACATCCAGTTTCACAAGCTTTTGAGTTCCAAATTTTCTCCCCCTTCCTCTTCTCCCCCCTCCCCCTCTCCCCAAGATGGTATACAATCCAATATAGGCTCTACATATACGTTTACATTAAACATATTTTCACGTTAGTCATGTTGCAATCTGAAGCCAGATTTGAACTTCTTGACTCTAGGTCCAATGCTTTTCTCCACTGAGCCACCTCACTTTCCCTTTGCTTAAGGACTCTGTAAATAAGAAACCACTTCCTCCAGAGGAGCCCATTCCATTTTGGGGCTAAACTGATAGGAAGTTTTTCTTTATCTAAACCTTAAATGAGTTTCTTTGCCTATACCCCAAACATAAACAGTATCCAGTTTAAAATTCATCTATAGTGGTCTTTAGGAATTTTTATGCTAGTTTTTTGGGTATAGGTAATTCCCAGGGCAAAAACTCCTACCTATACAGATCAGCAAATGCTTTGTAACTTATTTTACAGAGAGATGCCTGGACACTGAGAGGTTCTGCTAAGTATGTCAAGGGAAAACTTGGGCCCAGGTCTTCCTGAATCCAAGGCCAGCTATCTAGATCCACTAAGCCAGGCTGTCTCTCTAAGTATTGTTAATAACTTCTTTTGTCTCATGGACAACCAAGTTAAATAAGTTATTGGCCTACTGACTTTACTTAACAAGCTAAAAGTGACTCTCACCCATTGTTCCTCCCATCTGGGACCAAAACCAAAACCAAATCTTTATGACAACCCTTCCAATACTGAAAGATAGCTATCAATCATATCCTCCAAACCCTTCCCTCCCTCCCACATGCCAAAACTCCCTCAAACACACTCTCTCTCTCTCTCTCTCTCTCTCTCTCTCTCTCTCTCTCTCTCACACACACACACACACACACACACACACACACACACACACACACGCTCTGTCTCCCTGTCTCTCTCCTCTCTTCTTTAGGAAAAAATCCCCATTTTCTCAACTAATCCATATATGACATGAACTTAAGAACCCTCATCACTCTGGTGACATTCCCTTGAACACCTTCCAGTCTATCAATGTCTCTTCTAAACTGCACTGCTAAGAACTGAACATAACCCCTCAAGAATAATCTGAACAGGAGAGAACACATTGCCTATCATCTCATGCTTTGACTTTTTTTGGAGACAATTGGGATTAAGTGACTTGCCCAGGGTCACACAGCTAGCAAGTATCTGAAGCCATATTTGAACTCAGGCCCTTTGATGCTCTATCCACTGTGCCACCTAGCTGTCCCATGACTCAAGTCTTTTTTTTTGCATTTTTAAAAAACATTTTTATCATTTAATATTTTTAGTTTCCAACATTGATTTCTACAAGATTTTTAGTTACAAATTTTCTCCCCATTTCTACCCTCCCCCCCACCCCAAGATGGCATATATTCTGATTGCCCCATTCCCCAGTCAGCCCTCCCTTCTGTCACCCCACTCCTCCCACCTCTTATCCCCTTTCCCCTTACTTTCTTGAAGGGGAAGATAGATTTCTATACCCCATTGCCTGTATATTTTATTTCCCAGTTGCATGTAAAACCAACTTTTTTGAGCATTTGTTTTTAGAACTTTGAGTTCCAAATTCTCTCCCTTCTTCCCTCCCCACCCACCCTCCTTGAGAAGGCAAGCAATTCAACATAGGCCACACATGCATCATTATGCAAAACACTTCCATAATAGTCATGTTGTGAAAGACTAAATTTCCCTCCATCCTATCCTGTCTGCCTTTATTCAATTTTCTCCCTTGACCCTGTCCCTTTTCTAAAATGTCTGCTTTTGATTACCTCCTCCCCTGATCTGCCCTCCCTTCTATCATCCACCCCTCCTATCCCCTTCCCCCCTACTTTCCTGTAGGGTAAGATACCCAAATGACTCAACTCTTTTAATGTAGCCCAATACTACATTAGTTTTCTTGGCCTCCCTATCACACTACCAACCCATACCATTCTTGAAGGCCACCAAAACTCTCAGATCTTTTTCAGATAAAATGAATTATAAACAGTATTCTCTTTGAACTGACCCTAGACCAGCTTTTCCTCCAGGCCCAGCCCATGCAAGCTAGGCTAGTTGTTCCTTAAAAGGCACTGATATTGTCTTAGGCCCAGGGGCCTAAGACTCAAAACATTGACATAGCTTCTTGGTGGCCCAAGAACCAAAGCCAGGGGGAATTCCAGTTTCCAGTGCTCCAGTGTGGCAAGCACAGTGACAGCGAAGCTGTGCTCAACTGAATCAATGCTATGTTACTGTGGACTATCCCTTCCATGCTATAGTTCAGTGCATCGGTTTACAAGGATCTCATTTCATTTGAATCCCAAACTTGAAACACTAAACTGGCCTGAGCCAGGCCCAGTGCACAACTAAGAGGTTTACGTATTGTTAGGGTTTGTTATGTAGCTTTCCAGCTGTGAGAGGCTAAACTCGTTGATGAAGTATCTGATGCTAACCTGCAGGACATAGCATCACTACACAAATCCCCTCTTAGCTATACTCTGTTTCCTGGCTCCCAAGCAGTATAAGACCCAGACATGGGCCACATAAAACCCCTGGGAAACAGATATATGCACATTGACTTCTAATGGTTCACCATGCCCAGAGGTACAATAGTTAGGGTCTCAGACACACTCATTTCAGTGAAGATGGAAGGTAAGATCCTTGAACTTTCACAGCCAAGACACCATAAACTTCTTAAAAACTTTCCTGTCAGCCACTTCCCCACTTGCAGAAGAATTGGGATGTCTGAGCCAAATATACTAGAAGGTAAGGCTCTGCGAGCCTGGACAAAACATCTGATCTTGCCCTACTGCCTGGGGGTTGAGTTTCTGGTGCCTTTTTCAGGCACACAATCCCAACTGAGTGTCTCCACTACCATGTTTGTTACCAACACACATATAGAGATAGGTTTAACATTATGGACAACAAATAACAAGGAATGTTTAGTTTTCATTGTAACTATACCCAAGTCAAACTAAATATATCATCTCTGCATGTTAGTTTTTCCATCTTCGTAACCTGCACAAGTCAGTTAACCTCAGAAGTACCTCACTGATACCCAGGCCACTCTGCAAGACTGCAAGATGGGGAGCATTTACCTATCTGCACTGTTACTCCCTGGGAGTTCCTACACTAGTGAAATCACAGATTCATTAAAAAAATTAGGTTACTAAACCTGCCTCAACTATTTTATAGGGGCTATGTCAAAACCAATAAATATGTGAATATGTTTTTAATTCTAAAAAGAAAAGTATTGTTTTCATAATATGTGTGTGTGTGTATGTGTGTGTGTGTGTGTGTGTGTGTGTGTGTGTAGTGAGTTCCTTCTCCCTGAAGGCCTTCAGGCAAAGGCTGGAGAACCACGTGTCACATATATTGTAAAAAGAATTCTCAGTCATTTTGTACTAGATGACCTCTGAAGTCCCTACCAACTATGAGGCTCTTTGCCTCTGTGACTTCATGTGACCTCACTGAGATCAGTGATTAATGATGTCTGGCAAGAGTATCCAGTCGACAATCTATTCATCCTTTAACCTAAAAGATCATGGAAAAAAGGGAGGAAATATCCCTGCCATGCTTCTGAGAACAGCACACTGCCCACCACTCCTAAACTCCAATTCTAGAGGTAATTAAATGTCACTGGCCTCCATGAGGGCTACAATCACAGCAACTGAATGGCTATGTGCTTTTTATGGGCCTTCCTTGAACCCTGTACTTACCAGGATCTTGGAATCAGACTCAGGACACCTGGGTTTGCATTTACAGGGCATGTGTCCTTGAGGAAGTCATTTCCCATCATTGGACTTTTCCTTTCTTTATCTCCAAAATGTAGATACCAAGAATTAGACTATCTCCCTCAAAGGGTATTGTGAGAAAAGGGCTTTGGAAACCTTAAAGTGCTATGGAGATGTGAGTTTTGATTATTATTATTGCATTATGTACTGATTCATAGAAGTAGGATCCACCAGTAAGAAAAATGCATATTAAGTCTCTTCCTCCCCACCCCCAAGCCAAACTCAGCCCTTTCCATCCCTCTGCTCTGAAAGCTTTTACGGGCTGCTGAAGGATGAGATCATCAAAGTCCAACACTGACGTGCTTGGCCAAGTTATCATTGTATCTTTGTATTTCCAGGATTGGAACTATAAATAGTTGGACATGTGGCTATATATTTCAGGCAGGTGACAATATTCCAATTAAGGATTCTGCATGAACACATTAGTTAATTAAGTTCACACCCCCAGCATTCATGTATAGTTCTTGTTTATTTCTCACATATCCCTCATATCCCTTCTGGTAACAATTCCTCAAATCAGCAAACTTCAGAAAGAAATTATCTTCAATTCTACAAGCAAATTTAAGTTCATGGAACAAAGGTAGTTGAAATAATACTGGGTCAAGAGTGTCACTGAATGTTTGAACTAGAAGCAGCCTTAGGTATCATCATCTCCAAAGGCCCAGAGCAGGGAAGCCACTTAGCCAAGAGAATACAGCAAAGTTAGTAGCTGAAGTGTACTTCTGACTCTTAGTCCAGGGATCTTTCCACTATACTGTGCAGCCTCTCAAAAGGCCTTGGGTCTAGTCCAATAGTGATTGTGGAATTGTGCTTGTCATTCACTTGTCATCTAGCTACTTCTCCTTGTCCAGGCTTAAGTGATAGATACATCCTCGGTGACTTGACCCCACACTGGGGAACTCCATCCAGATCTGTCCAGATTTGGTCATGGAAGTTTTGTGGTAGTCAGGCAGAATTACTGTACTTTCTTGGATGCAGGTTTGGAGAAAGGAAAAACAAAAGGGTTTTTTTGTATGCTAAATTTGCTTGAGAAAAGAGTCAACAACCAGTTCACTTAAAGAACAATATTTTTTTTGTGAGTGTGGATCCTTTAGTCGGTAAGTTAAACAGTATACAAACTATAGTTGAGTTCTGCAGAAACTAGTTCAATGGATGCTACACTAAGTATATAAACTCTGAAACTGAAAGGGAAATATGTGTATATAAATATATACATATATATATATATATATATATATATATATATATATATATATATACATTCTGAGAACAAAGCTTAATGTGAAAGTGCTGCCTTCCTTTTGAATAAAAACATTCAAATGAGAGGGGCCTTTTTAGCCCATTATTACCTGTATAACCTTGGGTACCTCCCTTTTCCCCTCTTTAAGCCTCTGTTTCCTCCTCAGTAGAATTTAAGAGTTGGACTAGATAGTTGAGAAGCAACATAATGAAGAGTATCGGATTTGGAGGGAAAGAGAGAGGCTTAAAATCTGGGCACTGCTCCTACAGCATCTCTGACAAAGCCTCCGAGGTTTTGGCTTGTTTGTCTGGGGTTGGACCACACCTCTTCATACTCTTCTAGTTCTAACCCCATTACTTCATTACCTTGGCTGTGACTGCTAAGGCCCCTTCTAGCTCCATGTATGGATCAATTTTAACATCAGTTCCTCAATTTTAGGAATAAGCTGTTGTCTTGTTCTTGTCTCTGCCATCATGCCACCACCCAAATATTAGGGAGAACAGAATTAAAAAACTGGAAACATATCAAGTTAGAGAGGTAGACTGGAAACAGTACTGAATTGCAAGTTGGGAAAGCTGGGTTCGAATGTCACCTCTTTCATGAATTATCTATATGACTTCAGAAAACTCACCTTACTTCACTGAGACTCAATTTCCACATCATAACATTTTATAATTGGGAAACTAGAGGAAATTTCTTTAAGTTATTTGGTTAGAGTGACTTTAAAAGTAGATTAGAGGCAGCTGAAAAATCCCTTACTCAGACTGATCCAATATGTCAAAATAAGAAGCTCAAAGGGATACAGGCTGCTCACATCCACAAAAACATCCCCCCCACACACAAAAGCAACAAATAGACACACCAAAGAAAAGAGAAATGGACATATATGTAAGTGCATATACTTATGCATATATCCTGGTGTGTATATATGCATATAAAAACAAAAAACAACTAAAAATGAGTATAGCAAAGAAATGTGCTGCTGAAATTTTGAAATACTATAGAGCAACTGAATCAGTCAAAGTACTGGAATCAATAAGGATGGAAAAGAACCTCTGAGAAAAGCCAACATGTTCAAAGAATCGATGCTAAGAACACAACAATAACAAAATAAGATAAAAGCTCAAGAAAGGCGGAGAATCACATAATTCTTGCTGCAAAGCAAGAATTAAAAGATGAGGGAAATAATGAGAGGAAATGAAGAAAGTTGCAATATAAAAAACACAATAGAAATCTAAAAAAGAATTCACAGAAGTACCTAGCGACAGATTTTCTAAAGCAGAAGATGGAATGGCACACAATGCAGAAAAGTTGGAAATACAAACTCAAAAAAAAATCAATGAATTTTCCAAATTATTGGAAAACATGAAGACTTCAGTGAAAGGTCTAGAGGATAAGTAATGAAGTGGCAATCTCAGGATTGCTGACATCATAGAGAACTTTTTTTTAAAAAGCTAACATTATATTTCAGAAATCATCAAAGAACATTTTCCAGAATTGACAAACCCCCCCTCAAAAAAAAAACCTCACCGGCAAAATACAGATTAAAAAGAATTCACAGAATTTAGACAGGGAAGAATCTGGCATTTAACATGACTAGACACATCATAGTTAAACCCCAATGGTAAAATTGTAAGAAAAATACCACAAGCTGTCAAAAGAAATGCAGAAATCACTTACCAAGGAACAGTAATTAATATCATAGTTGACTTTTTAAAGAAGATATGGAAAGATCTCAGAAACTGAAACACAATATTTACAAAACTTAGAAGCATGGGTCATGAATTCAAAATTATCTACCCAACAAAACTCAGCGTGCCATATGAAGATAATATAGCTATTTGAGAAACAAATGACTTTGAAAAGTTACAGAGATACATACCTACATCAAGGAAGTCACAACAAACAAACCTTCAAGCCAAAATATATAGGTGCTAATAAAACATGAGAACCCTCAGAACTTTGTATTGGCAAAATTAAAAAGTTTTATTAGGATGTTTCAAAGAAATGGGGGTGGTGGAAGAGGGTGGAGGGCATTGAAAACCTCAAGACAAGAAAGAAAATGTCAGGGTAATCTCAAAGGATGGAGCCTATATTTGATTGAGGAGAGGGGATTCTGGGTTAAAGCAACCAACATCATCACTAACATAAGACATAAAAAACTTTGGGGCAGCTAGGTGGCACAGTGAGTAGAGCACGGAACCTGGAGTCAGGAGGACCTGAGTTCAAATCCAGCCTCAGACACTTGACATACTAGCTGTGTGACCTTGGGCAAGTCACTTAACCCCAATTGCCCTGCCTTTTCCCTGTCCAAAAAAAAGGAAAAAAAAATTTTTAAAAAACCATAAAAACTTTGTTTGGATTCTTCCTATAGAATTCAGATTTATAGTAGGCATGACAATAAGAAAATATGTATTCCTTTCTGAAAGAATAACCAAAGGAAATTCAAACCTAACAATTATCATGTTAACTGCATATGGGCTAAACTCCCCATTAAAAGGTGCAAGAGCCATAGAATTTATTTAAAAACAGAATTTAACAACATGCTTCTTAAAGGAATCACATTTAATCCAGAAAATTCTAAGTAGATTCAAAATGAAAGAGTAGTCTAAAACTTACATGATACTGCTACATCACAAAGCCTAGGAGTGGCACTAATGATATCAGATAAAGTTGAATTCAAACAAGAGAATATTAAACAAGATAAACAAGAACATTATTCTACGCTAAAAGATTCTAGGAAAATGGAAATAGATCATTCTTAAATATATATGCACCTCATAAATCTGAAGCAAAATTCATAAAAGAAAACCTCACAGCCTTGCCAGGAGAAATAGATTAAAAAACAATAACAGTGAGAGATGTTGACACTCCTTTATCACTATGTTCAAGAAAAAGATAAATAAGAAATTACAGAACCAAACAATATTAAATAAACTACAAAGACATATGGAGAACATTTAATGAGAAAAGCAATGAACAAATCCTTTTAAAAACATTCATGGAATTTACTCAAAAGTTGATCACATGCTGGCTACAAAAAAATAAAGGTAAATGAAAGTAGAGGTTCCATATGGTGCATTTACAGATCATGATACAACTAGTAACACATAATAATGCAATGAATAAATGGTGTAGGCTGTCATGGAGATGAAAAATGACTTACTAAATAATGACTCCATAAAAGAGGAAAGTATAAAAACAGTAACATATTACGTGAAAGATAATGACAATATAGATATTATGTATCACAATGCATGGGATGCAACTAAAGCAGTACTCAGAAACAAATTACGCAGCAGTGAATGTCTATATTAATGATGGATATAAAGAATTAACTAAGTGAATCTATACCTATTTTTTCCTCTTTTTAAAAAGCAGTTATTTGTGTATTTTTGCTATATTTATACCTAAAACTTTGGAAAGCAACAAACTAACAAAAAAGAGAAAAACAACAATCAAGGATAGAGTAGAGATCAATATAACTGAAAATAAAAAAGCAAATTTAAATGATTAATCCAAGAGCTATTTTTTAAAAGACTAATAAAATTTAAAATGAATGAAAAGTCAAGAGCAAACCCATATCACCAGAATTAGAAATTAGAAAGGAGAAATCACAGCAAGAGAAAAAGAAATTAAGAATATGATCAGAAACAACTATACATAGCCCTAAGCTAACAAATTTGAGCATATAAAAGAAATCCATGATTATCTCTAGCAATATAAAATATGTATACTGAGAAAGCAAACAGTGACTGACTTAAATTGGCCATTCTCATAAGGAGAAACCAAAAAGATCATTCTTGCCCTGTCCTGCAAATGAAATTTCACAAATGAAATCTCCCAAACTTTTAAAGAACAAGTAGATTCTATTCTTTATACATTGTTTCAACATATAAAGGAAGACTCCTGTGAGATAAACATGGTGCTGATCCTTAAGCTGAAAACAGACAAAGCTGAGAAGGAAAACTATGGACCAATGTGTTTAATGAGTAAATCAAGATATGCCAAGGGCTCCCTGCCCAGAATATCAGAACCCAACTATAACTCAACAGATATGTCTTAGATTTCCCTGAAGCTCAAAACAGCTAAATGACTTGTTTGTGGTCACACAGGTACTAAGCGTCATAGTCAGGATCTGAACTTGAGTCTTATTGTCTCTAGGTCCATCACTCCATCCATTATGCCATGCTGTCTCTATTATCATCATTAATGAAATACTAAATAAAATATTCATAAATAGAATATAGCAGTATATCCAAAATATATATCATGATCAAGTAGGATTTATAAATTAAATGTAAGAGTAGTGTAGCACCAGGAAACAATCAATATGATATCAACAAGAGAAAAAATAGACACCAAAAATTCAATTTTGTTTTAAACATAAAAATGTAGGAATAGAAGGATATTTCCACAATATAAAATATTTATATTTGAAAAAACATGAGCTAGTATTATATATAAAATAAACACCCAAAGCATTGCCAGTTATGACAGGTATTAAACGAGGATGTCCAGTTTTCCCTCCCCTATTTAACATAGCTTTAGAAAGCACAACAATAATAATAAAGCATGAAAAAGAAGTTAAAGGAATAGACCTTAGCAACGAAAAAGTTAAAATATATCTATTTGCTGTTGACATGATTGCACACCTAGAAAATCTAAGACAATCTCCAACAACAAAATTATTGGAGGTAACAAATAGCTTTAATAAAGTAGAGGGATACAAGATAAACCTACCAAATTCATCTGAATTTCTATATACTCTTACCAAGAATCAAGATAAAACTGATGGAAAGACAAATACAATGCTGAAATTTATTCAATATTTAGACATTAACTTATCCAGACATACAAGAGACCTATACAAAGAAAACTTCAAAATTACTTGGACAGAAGTCAGGTAGAACTGAATAAATGATTGGATATCTCTTGTTTGCAATTTGAGAAAATTTAGTAAAAATTTCAACACAAACTAATTTGAAGATTTAGCATAATGTCTGTAGGCTATTTCATAGATTTAGATAACATTATAATAAAATTAATATAAAAATAGATGGACAAGAATATTAAGAACTACAAAAAACAAAATTGGCAAAGGGGGACTATCACTATGAGATCTCAAAACGTAATAATGTAAATGTAAAGCAATAATTATAAAAACTGTCTGGAACTGGGGAAAGGATGGAAAAATGAGACAGTAGAACAGAAGAGGGCAGCCATGAATGGAATGTATATAAAATATGAGTGTTTGATAAACAGATTTTTCTATATAATGAAGGGACATGGAACACCATTGCCTCCAATGATTTAAAAGTGAGTATTACAGAGAGGATAATGGTGATTGTGAGCAACCTGTAACACATAACCAATGAGAAAGTCAAAAGTAGAACAGGAATAAAGGATGTCATCAAGAAATTGTATGACAGAAACAGAAGATGGACTGATCACATGGTAAGATCAAGGGATGACAAGCGATCACCCAACATGCTCCACTGGTACCCTCCAGTGTCAAGAAAAGTTGAAGGAAGCCCTTCGTAGGGTTGCAAACTTTTGGGAAGACATAGACAAGATCTCCTTGTGATGGGTAAGAATGGATGAGTTCCAATCTCCATAGTTGGAGGAGAAAATCCACATCACTGAGATCACAGATACATTTGAGCACTTGAGTTTTATGAATTCACTCTTAAAAAGCACTGGAAATGGAATCAATATTAAAAAAAAACTTAATTGCTAGGAAAGCTATATAGCTATATAGCATCAAAAAATGGGCTTAGATCCACACCTCACACTATATATCACAACAAACTATAATTGGATTAATGAATTTTTAAAAATCACAAAGAAACTGAAAGAAAAACAATACTAGTTTACAGTAATGGAAAGGAGGGACATTTTTATCAATCAAGTAAATAGAAAAAAAATCATTGCAGATAAAACTGGAGTGTCTGATTACCCAAATTATATAACAACAAAAGGATTTTATATAACAAAAAAGGCTATCTCTACAACTAATAGAAAAAAAGATTGGGAAACATTTGCAGGAATTATGTCAGATAAAAGTTGGACATACAAAATATATAAGGATCTGATATATATACGTACACAAACACACATATATTCATATTTATACACATGTAAAAATATACATAATATACATAAATATATATGATTAAAATATAAATTCCCCAATGGAGAAATACTCAAAAGATAGAAGCAGACAATTTTTAAAAGGAAGAAATGCAAACAATAACTTGAAAAGTTATTCAAATTTAAATGATCAGGGAAATGCAAATCAAGATAACATTAAAATACCACCCTACCCCCTACTAGAAAGGCAAAACAATTTTTTTTTAAAAATGAAGAAATTCAACGTGGGCAAGGATGTGGGAAAATAAACACTCTAATAAATTGTTGATTTGACTATAGACTGCTTCAAATAATTTGAAGAGCAATATGACAATATATAATAAAAGTAACAAAACAGATGATATCTTTCACTCTAATGATTTCATTGCTAGGACTCAATCCCGAAACGTGTTAAAAGGGAAAAATGCTTATCTGGACCAAAATACTAAGGTTTGTTCTGTTTGTAATTGAAAAATGTAGGAAATTACTTTTATGTGCAATAAATAGAAGTGACTAAATAAATTATTGTATATTAAAGTAATGGAATATTATGCCACAAAAATGGTGAATATGAAGTATGGAAGGAGCTTGAGATATACCTATCTGAGGCGATGCAAGGTGAAACTAACAGAACCCAAACTGGATATAATAGTTAAATCTATATATAAATGAAGGAAAGAAAGAGGAAAGGAAGGAAGGAAGGAAGGAAGGAAGGAAGGAAGGAAGGAAGGAAGGAAAGAAAACAAGGCCAAAGGTGTTGGAACTTTGGTCAGGCTTGGAAGGGGGCTATATTGGTTGGGATAGATAGCTTCTCAGACTGTGAAACACAGAAGAAAAGCATTTTCTTTATTATTGATAATTCATTTGATTTTGTAGTATAAAAGGGTAAGGATTTTATGTAAGATCTCTCCCCTTGTTCTGTATGTTTGATTGTTTTAGTGGCTGACTTTATTACATTTATGATTAAGAACAGTTTAAAAACTTAACAGGACTTATTGCCAAACCATTTGTAGTTGAAATGGGAAAAAAGTTGAGCAACAGCTATAGAATAAGTGGACTCCAATAGGTGGTGTGCAGCAGTTCATACTGCAGATATGCATGTGGGCAAAAACACTGGGTGTGTGTGTGTGTGTCTGTGTCTGTGTCTGTGTCTGTGTCTGTGTATGTCCATTTGTATTGGCAGTCAACCCTGGAATTCAAGGATCGACCAAGACACTACTTCAAGTGCAGAAATTCCAAGCCAAAGGAATTCTGATTTAGACGAAGGTGAAACACATGGGCATACCAACAGGTTTGGGAAGCAGCTAGTGTAGAGGAAACAACACTGGCCTTGGAGTCAGAAGACAAGAGCTATATGGAACCTCACACTCCCACTTTACCAGTTGGGGGTGGGGAGATGTCCACTTAACCTCTTTGAGAGCTAAATGGAGACAATAATACTCCCACCATTTTCCTCATGGGGTTTGTATGAGAAGAGAGAGCTGTAGAAATGTGATGAGATTCTCACTGCCAACAAGCAACCCAGCCCTAGTGGTCTCTATCTCGACTGCCTTTCTGGACTGCTATAGTAGCCTCCAAATCAATCTTCTTGCCTCCACTCTTGCCCCCCTCCAATCTACCCTTCATACCACTGCTAGACTGAGCCTCTTTATATGTAGATTTGGTTATGTTTCTCCTCTGCTCAAAGATCTTCATTTGCTCCTGTGTTTACAAAGTAACATTCAAAAACTTTTTTGCCTGGCATTCAGAGTCTTCTAAAACTTGGCATTACTGTGTCCTTCCATTCTTATCTCATATTACTCCTATCACAAAGTCAGAGGATTTCAGACTTTGGAGGGAACCCCATAAGTCCCTTTATTTTCCAGCCAAACTGGACAATTCTATGTTTTCTGAGCATGCCCACTTTTCCAACCTCCATGTTTTTGCTCATACTGCTTCCTATGCCTGAAATGTTCATGTGTTCCTTCCCTCTCTTTTTTTTGTAGAATTCCTACTGAACCTTTAAAGCCCAACTCAAATGCCACCTCATCCATGAAGGCTTCTGATGCAGTCTGGCTAGACTGGCTCCTTTCGGGGATGGGGGAGGAATGGATGTAGACAGAAACAGCTAGAGTGACTGATGAGTCTATTAAGTGCAACCTCCAAAACCAAAGAAATTCTATCAACCCCATGTGTTATCCTTATGTGGCCTATTTGACATGTTCAAAGGTGGCTGAGGTGGCTCGCTCTGGATGTGTGCATTTTCATTGGGCTCCAGCTCCCTTAGTCTATTTCAGTATAAAACCCCACCAACTAGAACCTTCTCAGGCCATCCAGCAGCATCTGCTTTCAGGAAACAATGGCTGAGCTAGTTAGCTGAGATTATTGCATATGCTGTTCCATTCCTTGTGACTATAATCAATGTCAATGTCAGGGTGGAGGTGAGATGCACATGCATCCTCCATATTTTTTGGTCACCAGATCAGTTTGTATACTATCAATGAATCCTATAGTTAGATCTATTGAATGTGTACCTAATGTGTACCTAAAAATCATGGACAGAGCAAGAGTAGTCCCTGATCTTCCCAACCCTTAATGACCTTCCCCCTCCAACCTCACACAGCACTTTGTTTTGTATGTCTCTCAGGTACTTATTATATAACACTGAGTACTTTAGTATGTCTTGGTGTCTTATTCCCTTACTATCCTGTGAGCCCCAGGATGGTAAAGCTGATAGCTGAGGGCAGGAGAGGGGCTTATCTAAACGTGGGATCTTCCTCAGCCCCTGGCCAAGAGCAAATATTTAGTAAATGTTTGTGAATCAGTGCAGAAGCCTTTGGAAGTAGAATGACAACACCAATGCCTTCTGCTTTATCTTGGAGGAAAAGACTTTGATGGTTCTCTTTTTAATGGCATATCCATTATGGAAATGATAATAGCAGAATTTTTCAGTGGAAATAAGCTGTTTCTGGAGGTAGAAGCCCAGTTCCGGGGGCGGGGGGGAAGGTCAGTTGAAACATACACACATGCATCTATCATATGAAAGGACTGGCCGAAATGAAATGGAAAATCCCTTCAAGCTCTTACCATTTCTAGTTCTTCAGTACATATATGAAAGGAGAAATAGAACCTTTCTGAAAGGAACCTAGTGGTTAAAGGACCTTAGGAAGAAAAGTAAGAGAAACAGAGATCAAGGAATGACCACCCTATTGTCAGTAACATTTTATCTCCAAGTGAGAGATTAACATATACAGGGAGGCTTCCTCAACCCAGTTAGGAGCTCTCTGAAATGTAATCAATACCAACTAGGAGTTTGGCCTTATAAAGGTATTGGAAATATAGGTCAAAAAAGAACTTCAAACAAAAAAACCTATATTTTAGCTAATTGACCAAGGTGAACTGCGAAAGGAAATATCCATTTGTTTCCAGGCCTGTTCCCAGAACAGTGGACATAAATATTCAAGTCATTTCACATGAACAACAAGTTTAAATTATGTTTAAGTGCCTACTATGTGCAAGGGGCTATGCTATATACTATATACTCTCTAGTGGGGCCAACATGGTCTATCAACTCTACCATAGCCTTCTAGATGAAGGATCCCTCAAGGTCATCCAATTTTCTCCCTCTAAAATTCTATACTCAATAAATAACCTTCTGCTTCTAATTTGGTTTCCTAGGTATCTCAGTACTGGAGGGAAGAGGGGTGGGGGTGGAGTAGGACTGGTTAGGGGACACAAGTTCTCTGCAAAGGAATTAATAAATTAGTATACTGGTACATTGTCAATTAATTTTAAAAAGCCTTCTGGTGCAGATCAATCATGCTTAGGCTAGAGAGCAGGAGCCAGTTTTCTCAGTACTGAATGCTAGGTTAGCAACTCTTGGCTGTTCTAGCCATGTTGGGGTGGAGGGGAGATAGGGGGAAGGTCTCCTGATCTCCAAGAAAGGCTGGCCCTAGGCAAAATTATCTCCCCTAGGCAAGGTTTGTCTCCTGGCCCTAGCTTTTTTCTTTCTATATCCTTTTCTTCTTCGGGTGGTCCTCCCTTCCCTTCCTTTCCATCCCCCCACCCCGAAAAATCCTTTTTGGCAATGAGTTGTCCTGCTACTGTCCTCCCATTCCCTTGGTCCAAACCTGCCCTCAGGAAAGGAGCTGGTAACAGTCAATTACGCCTTAGTGGGAATGTCAGTTCTTCTGTTCCCTGCCCCAGGGAAATTTTCAGTTTAAATCTGATTTCTGGTTGAGGAATAAAAATCTTACTCCTCTGTTAAAATAAGTTTAAGCATCAAGGGAATAGATGACAGCTATTTGCTGGGATAGGGGAACTTTTCTGGGACCCATAAAATACCATCAGTAGGCAGACCATTTCTCTGACTACAGGGACAGTCTCCTTTTTCTCTCAGGGTCCAGGGGAATAAAGGTATACAGAGTTAGCACAACAGGCAGTGAGGTAAAATGGAGTCCTAGACTGAGAATCAGCAGCTCTGAGTTCAGGTTCTGGTTCTGTCATCAACTTGCAGTGTGACCTTGGACAAGTCATTTCCCACTTGTGATCCCCATCTATATAATGAAGTTATATTGGTTTATCTCCAAGTCCCTTTCAGATACATGATTCTATGAGAGAGAGAGAGAGAAAGAGAGAGAGAGGGAGAGAGGGAGAGAGCACAAGAGAGCAGAACTTTACTTCCACACACCCTATAGCTGTGTCTTGAAATAGTACTTTTCCCATTGTCTTGGGAGAGAGAGTACCACTTATTCCCATCACTTCCATAGGTGTCAAAAAAGAGGCATGCACTAAGTTGTTAGGCCTTGGAGTTAAGAAAATTTGTGGTTAAATTCTACCAGGGTGTTCCTAAAGTCTGGACCCATAGGCAATTGACTGCAATGTGGAGTTATTGCATCAAGTTCACATAAATCTTGCAAAGCTCATTGAACTTTGCATCACAAATGATGGAAATCATATCGAAGATGTTATTTGTTAATGTTCCAATTAAATGAAAATTTCATTCATTTCATTTCTTGAAAATCTGTATTTTTGCCCATGTGTCCAGACTTTAGGAACACACTGTATATTAGTCAATAACGCAACACGGCAGCCAAAAAAATGAATCTGATCTTTACTTTTCATTAAGAGAAGCACAGTATACAAGAAGGTGGGGGGATGGTATGACAAATCTTACTGTCTTCTGTCTGGTCAGACCCCATCTGGAGTAGCTCATGGTACCACATTCTAGGAAGGATACTGATAAGTTACAGTATTTAAAGTAGGGCAATCAGGATGATGAAAGGCCTTGAAATCCTATCCTATGAGGATCAACAGAAAGAAATGAGGATGTTTGACCTGGAAAGGAGGAAATTTGGGGGGGGGGACTTCCGAGCTTCCTTCAAGTATCTGAAGGGCTGTCATCTGCGAGAGACTGAACTTGTTTGGTTTGGTCCCAGTGGGAAGAACTGAGAACTATGGGTGGAAAAGGCAAAGAGGCAAACTGAGGCTGGAAGTAACCTTCCTCACAATTAGGGATATAATGAGCTCTACCCTCATTGGATAGCTTCACCAAATGGCAGTGGTGTCATAGAGTAGATTGATGTTCAGGTTTGGATTGGACCAGATGTCCTCTGAGCTACCTTCTAATGCCAAGATTTGTGGCCTTGTAGGAAAAAGTTAAACAGGCAGAGGTCAAACAAGCGTCACCCTCTTTTCAGGAATGCTTGTGATCTCCAAGTGGACAGATTATTGTCTACTGGAGGGCCTCCTCAAGCCAGCAAGATAGGCCCTCCAAAGTGTAATCAAAGCAAACTAAGAGTTTATCTGTGTAAAGGTGTTTCGGGATGTGGATGAGAGAAGCACGACTTAAAAGAACCAGAGGCCTGCTGGGCTTATTGAAAAAAAGGTGAACCAAGAGAGAAACTGTTCATTCGTCTCTATTCCTATCCCTAGGAGAAAGAGTTTTTCTCCAGTAGCCATACATACCCATCTCCTCAGTTCAACAGTAATTAAATTTAGCAAATATTTCCTAGGCCCCTACCGCATTACTACATGTAATGCTTGTTGTTGTTCAATCATTTTTCAGTCATGTCTGACTCTCTGTGACCCCACTTGGGGTTTTCTTGGCAAATATACTGGATTGGTTTGTCATTCCCTTCTTCAGCTCACTTTACAGATGAGGAAACTAAAGCAAACAGGGTGAAGTGACTTGTCCAGGGTCACAAAGCTAATAAGTATCTGAGGTCAAATTTGAACTCAGGAAGCTCAATCTTCCTGACTCCAGGCCTCGTGCTCTATCCACTGCAGCGCCACCTAGCTGCCATTCTGTGCAATGCGCTATGCTATATATATATATATATATATATACAGAGAGAGAGAGAGAGAGAGAGAGAGAGAGAGAGAGAGAGTGAGAGAGGAATACAGATAGTTCATCGGCTCTACTACAGCACAGATGAATGGCCACCCACTTCTCTCTTTATAATTGCCTCCTTGATACTTCAATTCAACAAGCCTGGCACACAGTAAGCATTTAATAAATGCTTGTTGACTTGACTAAGTGTCTACTATGTGGCAGATACTCTAATCAAAATAACCTGTTAATTAGGCTTTTGGGGTGTCTCAGTACTGGAGTGGAGCAAGGTGGGGAGATGTAGGTCACATAGCTGCAGAGCTGAAATCTGATTCTAAGTCTCCTGACTGAAAAGCAACTGTGATTAAACTGGATGTAATGACCTCTCTCTAGGCCTCAGTTTCCCCATTTACAAAATGAGAGAGTTGGACTGAATCTCTAGAATCTCCACAAGCTCCTTCAGCTAGGACATTCTAAGATTCTACACCAATTTGGGAGCCAGGGTTTGTAAAAGAAACCATCGTTTAGAAAGTTCCAAGGAACAATGAAGAGTGAAAGCTACAAAGTGAAATCACAATGCCAAGGAAATGCTTTTAATCCTAAAGTGCCCAAACCTAGTAACCTCTGAATACATGTGAGTCAGCTAGCTGCTACTAGTTTGAAAGCATGACTCATTCCTGTGGCTTTCTTTGTTCTTCCTGACCACAGGGGCAGGAGGCTGAAGTCCAGGCTGGGAGGGCCCAGGCAGAAAGGTGTTTGGAAGCTGGAACTGCTTGTATCTCCATTGGGAAGACAGAGAAACAGGTGCAAGGAGGATGTGGCTAGTTCAAGCATGCACATGAGTTAGTGGTTGGAGGTGAGATGTGAAGCCAGGTCTTCTGATCCTTTCACCGCATGTGTGCTCTTTCCACTGGCCTATGCTGGGCTCAGTGCTGGCCAGGGAGAGTGCTTTGGCTAGCCAAGGAACAGTCAGAAGAAACTGGTCATTCAGTGAGGGTGTTAAAAGGGGAAAAACTAGGAAGGGATACACAGCATCAGAATGTGGATGGGATGGGATAAGGCTATCAGACCAGAGGTATGCTATACATGTTTAACAACTGGCTCTGCAAATACACACACACATATATACATACATGCATACACATATACCCACTTACACACACATATAAATATATAACATATATATATATATACACATACACAAATCATGACACACTTTTAAGTTTTATTTGCATCATCAACATCTTCTCCATCATTTTCTAAAGTCCAGACAATGAACAGAACAATAGATCAAGGCCTGATTTACAGCATTTGCTGATTTCCCAGGTGTAAATACTCCCACCTGAAAAGGTGAAACTCTGACAGTCTCCAAGCTATTTTGAAGTGGCTCCAGCACACTCTAGCCAGGGCCACACAAGCTACTTGTTGGTTTTGATTGGAGTGGGCCCTAATCTCCACTGCTCTGGTCTTTTAACTAAAATGCAGTCACAACTCCAAAACTATCATTTCCTTCCTCTATTTTCCCTGGACTATTTTCTGCATCTTCTCTGAGACTAGAATCATGATGCTAGTTTCAGTTGGAGGCCACACCCTTTACTTCTTTCATTGGGTATTTATGAAGTGCAGAGCAATCAGGTCATAAAGATACAGGCAAGTGAGGACTTCTACATGAATTAACATCTCAGCTATTCCAGCACCACTATTGCTGGAATTTCTCTAGGTCTAGAATGTTGCTCCCTAATGCCTTTCCAAAACTTGTCCTTTAAAGGCCACCTCTATCATATTCTCCTCCAGAAAGCCTTCCTTGATCTCCATCTCAACCTCCACCCCAGTCATTAATCACTTTCCTCCTAAGTCCAACTGGAACCTCACATAGCACTTTTCTAGTACCTCTCTGATGCACTTAGCACACATTACTTCATATCACAGTTGTATGCATAAGTGACACATTCCCTTCTACTAGACTATGAGCTCCCGAAGGGCAAAGACTATTATTATGCAATTAAAAGACTACTGGGGCCAGAGGACCTGAGTTTAAATACAGGTCTGACACTCCATCTGTTACTTTGAACAAATCATTTAACTTTTCTGGGCTTCACGTTCCTCTTTTATTAAATGAGGGAGTTGGACTAAATGACCTTGAAGGTCCCTCCTAGCTTTAAACTTATGATCTTAAAGGAATTTTGAGGAGATAGCCAATGGCCCAGTAGATATAGCACTTGGCCTCAAGACATAAAGACCTGAATTCAAATCCAGCCTCAGCCACATCCTAGCTGCGTGACTCCAGGAAAGTCACTTAATCTCTGATTGCCTGATAAAATGGATCCACTAGAAAAAGACATGGCAAACCACTCCAGTATCTGTGCCAAAAAAAATCCCAAATGGGGTGATGAAGGGTCAGACATGACTGAAATGACTGAATAACAACAAGGAATTTTGAATTTTTCCTCAAATCTAGCATAGTGCTTTTTATACTCAGTAGATGCTTGAGTTTATGAAGAGTGAGGGATTTGGAGTCAGAAGATCTGGGTTCAAATCTAGGCTCTTACTACCAGTATGATCTCAGTCAAGTCAACAGACTTCTCTTGGTCTGAGTTCTCTCATTGAGAAAATGAGGGGATTGGACTGGACTTCCAAATTCCCTTCTACTTCAAAATTCTGTGATGTTGTAAATTGACACTTGAACACAATGCCTCATGTAACAGGTTCTCATTATTATTTCTTGAATCAGTGAATGACCATTGCATCAAAGTTATGTACAATGCATTTTTATAGATCTTAGAAAACATAAAAGTATCTGGCATACTTTTAATTCTTTGGTTATATTTGTGGTAATGATTAAATTCCCATTTCTATAAAGTTTTAAGGTATAGAAATCACTATTCTCTCTCAAACACCCTGTGAGGTGGTAGTACACATATTATCACTATTTTTTCAAAGACACACAGCTAGTATGTGTTGAAGGGCACACTCCAACTCAGGCCTTCTAACTCTTAGGCATAACAGGGCTAACTCTTCAATTCTAACTGTACTGTTTGGGCCTAAATTTTTATTCTCACCTCCTCTCAGTATATGTAGTTTCTAAACTTGGACTTCAGGATCAGTGGAAAACTAGGCACACAGAGGAATTGGAGCAAGATTAGCAAGAATGCTGAGTTTGGGAGGCAGCTAGATGGTGCTGCAGTGGATAGAGCACTGGCCCTGGACTCAGGAGATCCTGAGTTCAAATCTGCCTTCAGATACTTACTAGCTGTATGACCCTGGGCAAGTCACTTAATCTTTATTGCTTCCCTCTCCCCCCAAAAAATAGGATGCTGGGTTTGGAGCCCAAGGACCTAGGTTCAAGCATTGGCTCTGCTACTTACTGCCCCATTTCTCTAGGCCTTAGTTGGTTGAACTAGATGGCCTCATAGGTCCTTCCAGCTCTAACTGCTATAAACCTATGAACTGAGGCTATGACAAATTATTCATGAGGAGGATTATCTGGGAACACAAGACAATGGAGAATTCTGTGGGCTCTTTAATGACACAAAGTTTGGAGGGAAAGATAACACACTGTATGACAGAATCAGGATTCAAAGGGATTTCAAATGTACTAGAACATTGGGCTGAATCTGTTAAGATGAAATTCAGTAAAGATAGATGCAAAATTTTCCATCTCGGCATTAAAAAATCACCCCCACAAATATAAGATGAGAGGGACATAGAAAGGCAGCAGTTATTTTGAAAAAGACCTATGGGTTTTAGTGGCCTGCAAGCTCACTATGAGTGAGCAGTGTGATGTGCAGCCAAACAAAGCTAATGCACCATTGGGAGGCATTAGAAGGGTCATAGTTTCCAGGGACAGGAAAGTGATGGTACCACTATACTCCACCCAGGTCACACCTCATCTGGAGTATTCAATTTTGGGAAGCACAGTTTAGAAGGGACACTGATAAGCTGGAGTGTGTCCAGAAGAGGGTGGCCAGGATGGTGAAAGGCTTTGAACACATATCAGGTGAGGATCATTTGAAGGAGCTGGGTGTATATAGCCCAGAGAATAGAAGATTCAGGGGGTACATGAGAGCTGGGTCCAAATATATGGAGGACTATCAAGTGGGAGAAGAGTTACACTTGTTTTGTTTAGCACCAAAGGGAAGAACCAGGAACAAGAGAGTTGCAAAGAGACAAATTTGGTTTGGCTGTAAGGAAAAATTCCTAACAGTTAGAACCATCCAAAAGTAGAATGGCTATACCCTGAGAGGTGGGAGGTTGCTCTCCTTGGAGGTTTTTCAAGCGGAAGTCAGACGACCATTTGTTGGGCATATTATAATGAAGACTCTGTCAGGTATAGGTTAGACTAGATGTTCACAGAGGTTTCTTTCAACTCTAAAATCTGTGATTTTGTGACCTTTGTCCTTTATTAAAGGATATTACCTGCTATATACAACTGTGTGTGCTGACACCATGCTAGGGTATTTGTTCCCCATTGCCTGCTTCTGATTACTACTTGAGCACCATTTTAAAAGTAACCTCAGTTTTCCTTAGAAACAGCAGAAAATGTACTGACCAGACTTGGCCCATCTTATCTTGCTTTATTTGATCTAATGAGATCATAGTATGAGGGGCACAGAGTTCATAAAGGCAACCTGCCAAGGTGATGTACTAACTTTGGAATATGCCTAGGTGTTTCTTGGAAATTTGTCATTGACATTTTCTTTGTGCTTATGAAAGTTCTGAAACTGATATTGCTGGACATGAAGCTATAGCATTTAACCACAAAACAAAACAGACTAAGGAACTTACTTAGATATTCGTTGTTATTATTTAGTCATTCACTCATATCTGACTCTTCGTGACCCTGTGGACCATAGTACACCAATGCCGTCAATGGGATTTTTTTGGCAAAGATACTACAGTAGTTTGCCATTTCCTTCTCTAGTGAATTAAGGCAAACAGAGGTTAAGTGACTTGCCCATGGTCACATAACTAGTGAGTGTCTGAGACCAGATTTGAATTCAGGTCTTACTGACTCCAGGCCCAGTGCTCTATCTACTGCACCACCTAGCTGCCTCTTGCTCAGACATATTGCCGCACAATGCCATCTTTGGTTTTAGTTGAACATCACTGTTAGGTTGAGTGTAAAATTGCCCTAGGGATTGTAGTAGAGCATTGTCCAGGAGCAGAGATGATACCCAAGAGGGACATTGGATTGGTTTTGGTGCTAGACAGTGGAAATCCACAAATGAATCATATTGCATAAGAACTGTATAAAGCTTTCACTTTATATTGTATGGAAAGGAAGTGGTGTATAATGAAAAGAGCATTGGACTTAGAATCAAGAGGCTTGGGATCAAATCTAGGCTCTGTCATTTACAAGCCATGTGGTTTGACCTCTCTGAGACACCATTTCCTCATCATTCAAATGGAAATACCAGTATTTGCTTGACCTATTTTACAGGATTGTTGTGAGGGTTAAGTGCAAGAACATATGGAAAAGTCTTTTGTAAACTGCTAATCAAATGTAAAGTAGTGCTTATTATGATTATGTTTTGCTGTACCTTGGGAGGCCTGGGAGAAGGGAGTGGGGAATAGAGAAGTAAGAATCATATACTCATAGCACATTAGAGTTGGAAGGGGTCTTAGAGTTCACCTAGTTCAAAAGTTAACCTGAGATCCATGAACCTAGGTCCATGGATTTAGATAATGGGAAAAAATTGCATCTTGATTTCAATATAATTGGTTTCCTTGTTAATCTTACATATTTTATTTTTTGCATTTAAAAACATTCTGAGAAGGCATCCACAGGCTTCATTAGACTGCCAAAGAGGTCCATGACACAAAAAACGTTAAGAACATCTAGTTGAGTCCAATATACAGTGCCTGCACTTGAGGAGAAATGCAGGTGTAGAGACAAGATTAATACACACAAACCTATCAGGGAGAAGAACTAGATAGTAAGTAGCTAAGTGCTAGATTGTGTCTTTCAGACTGTACATGGTAAAAAGCAGCAGAGGAGACAGTGATCAACAAGGGCTAGCGATGAAAATTGACTTGCCCAAGTCACACAAGAAATTACTATCTATTCTAGCCTCTGGCAAAATTTGTCTAAGTGACCTAGTCTCCCCTTTTCCCTTCTATGGGATGACCGTTCCACTCTTCCATGAAAGAAATGTTATGATCTTTCTTCTTATCTCTTATTATAAAATAGTTTCTACAGATCTAAATAGAATCTAAAAATGATATCATATGATATCCTAAATAATGAGTGAATCAAAGAACAAACCATGAAAACAATTAACAATTATTTGAAAGAGAAAGATAGCAATGAACAAAATACCAAAATTTTGAGGATGCAGCTAAAGTAGTTCTTAGAGAAAAAAAAATTTCTGAAATCATTAACAAAACAGGAAAAAAACAAATAATATATTGAGATGCAATTTAAGAAACTATAAAATCAACAAATAAACAAACCCAAAATAAGATCCAAAGAAAAAATCTTGAAAATTTGAGAAATAAAATGAAAAAACCATAGAAATTATAAACCAAATGAAGAGCTGCTTTTTAGAAGACTAACAATATTAATAAGCTTCTAGCTGATCTAATAAAATAGGGGAAAATAAAAAATAAAAAAGGCAAATTCACAACAGAGAGGAAATAAAAAGAATTTCATAATCTAATATACATAATTATATATGTGAAAAATTATTTTAAATCTTAGTAATCAGTGTCTTGGAGACTCAGAGTATCCTCCAAGTTTCCTCCCCCTTATAAATTCAGTTTCTCCTTTAGAAGGACATTACTGATGATGAGATTGCTTTGAATCTTCTTATCCTGGTCCTGGTCCCAGGCCTCAATTGACTTAATCTGCTCAGATTTAGGTGGACATCAGTTCTTCTGCCTAGATAGCCTGGGAGTGTCTGGTATGATGTGGGGCTGCTCTGATAGAACAGAACAAATGATAGTGGGTGATATCAGCCTGGGTTGAAAAAGTACTGGATCAAGACAAAGTGACCTAAGTCACACTGAAGATCTCATTTTAATATAGCCCACCTCCCAGTGTGTTGACCAATAAGAGCTGATTGGTACCCCGTGGGAATACTTACTCTTCAAAGGGCATATAACCCTGTACCCCCAAATCCCAAATCAAGCCAACACTGGGCTGGCCCTCTTGGGGGGGTCATTCTGGACTGTAACTTCCATGCAATGCGAGTCAAGCCAGCTTGAGAGAAATTAAAACAGGGACATACACACACATACCCTAATTTTGTTTGTCTCTTTCTTAGAACAGACACTGTTTTAAAATTGGGGTTCAACATATACTAACAAAAATGAAAATTTAAAGGAAATGGATGATTACATACAAAAATATAAAGTACTTGAATTAACCAAACAAGAAATAGAAACCTTAAACAACATAATTTCATAAAAATGAAATTGAACAAACCATAAGGGAACTACCAAAGGAGAAAAACCCTTGTCTAGAGTAATTTACAAGTTAAGCCTATCAAATGTTTAAAGAACAATTAATATCTATGCTACAAAAATTATTCTTAATAACTGAAAGAGAAAACACTATCAAAAGACTTTCAAGAGATCAGTATGGTTCTAATACTAAACCAGGGAGGGGTAAAACAGAGAGAGAGAACTATAAGCCACTATTAGATATTAATATTGATGCAAAAAAACTAAATAAAATCCTAGCAAAAAGACTACAACAATATATCAAAAAAAATTTTTTACCATGACCAAGCTACATTTATACCAGTGATGCAAGGGTGGTTCAACACTAGAAAAATAATTCACAAAAACAATTCGTACAAATAATCATATTAAGAAAAATTTCAAGGTATCTCTAGCCATCCCATCTGTACCACTCAGGCCATCCTCTTGACTCTCTCTACCGAAAAATAAGCCCCTGGAATCACTCTGGACTTTGATAAGTCAGCTTTGGTTTTATCTTGCTTGGTTTAAGGTCTCTAACATACTTTCAATATATCTGTAGCCATGCTATCCTCATCGCCCTTTTCTAGCTTTCATTTGGATCTTCAGTGCTTAGGACTGTTGCCTGTCTCAGAGAAAGTGTTTAATAAATGCTTTCTCTATCTTTCTAACAATACCCCAAACTACATGATTATGCAAACAGAAGTAGGAAAATCCTTGAACAAAATATGCCCCTCATTTATGCTAAAAATGCTAAAAAGTATATACTTAAACCGTAAGCTAATACTATTTGCCACAAAGAAGCACCAGGAGGTTTCCTGATGTTGTTGCTGTTCATCCTTCATTCTCAAAGAGGACCAATGACTATCACGAGGGTGATGTCTTGACTTGCCTGTGATTTGGATATGAGTGAGGCAGAGCTGCATAAAGTTCTCAACTTCATTCTCTCCTCCAGAGTCATCAAAGTCTAATGGCAAGACAAAGGTCAAGATGACTGGCAATGGACCAGGATGCAATGGGTGACCATGGCCTTTCTAAATTAAGGTCTTTCCCAAGTCTCAGTTTGTCTGCGGCCATGCCCATTCAATGAGGGCTGGGTAAGAGTTGAGACAAAAGATGGCTGAATTTACCATCAGGAAGATATCAGTGTGGGAAGGGAAAACCCTCTGAGTTTCTGGTTGGAACAGAAAACAGTTGGTATTTATACTCATTCTAAGCCATCAAAACCTTAAACAATGAACCACAGAGGCTTGGTTGGGGCTATTATTGGTCATTCAATGAAAGCCAGAGGGATTTGGGTCTTAAGGTGGAGTTAAGTAGCTCCATTTAAAACAGGGCGGGCTCTTTAAAAGCTTGTATTTTCAGAGCTATATTTCAACAAATGAAAAATGAAAATCATGCTGAAAGAAGAATAATAATAAGAAGAAATAGCAGCATTCCCCAACTATTGCTTGAATTGGCAGGTTGGGTCCCCAGAGGGCAGTGACTTCTGCTCTCAGATAACATGGTAAAGACAATAAATACAAAATGTTCTCTTAAGAACCTAGTTTGCTCCTTCCCACAAATGTAGCCACCATGCAAAGATAAATACAGATTAGTTACTAAGATTCCTTCCTTCTACACTATTATTTAACATAGTTTTAGAAATGCTGGTGGCACCATAAGACAAAAAAAAAATAAAGGCATAAATGTTAGCAAATAGGAGACAGAATTATCCTACTTAGAGATGATGTGATGGTTTACCTAGAATACTCCATAAAATCAGCAAGAAAGTCAACTGAGATTTCAGTAAAGTAGCAGGATACACAATAAATCTATGAAATAATCAGCATTTCTATGGAACAATAACAAATCCCAGGAGGAAATGAAAGAAAGAGAAGTCCTATTCAAAATAACTACATAAAATATCTGGGATTCGTTCTACCAAGACACACTTAAGACTTATAGAAACACAATTACAGGACAAAGAAGGTCTAAATAATTAATGGGATATTCATTTCTCATGGTTAGGCTGCACTAATATAATAAACCTGTATCCAAATTAATTTACAGGTTAGTGCTATACTAATCAAACTACCAAGGAATTACTATGTAGAGCTAGACAAAATAACAGCAAAATTCATGTTTAGGTCTAGAATTTCAAGGAAAATAACAAAAATGAGGAAGAATCAAGGGGGAATAGCACTTTTAAAATTTAAACTATGTTATAAAGCAGCATCAGAATTATTTGGTAGATAGTGGAACAGACTAAGAAATAGAAACAATTCAACTCAGTAGCCCAGTGTTTGATAAAAATATAAAAACAAAGACTATTTTGGGGAAGGACTCACTATTTATTTAGAGTTACTGGGGTAATTAGCAAATAGTTTGGACAAAAAATTTGGTTTAGACCAGAATCATGTGCCATATATCACAATAAGTTCACAATAGATACGCAACACAAATATAAAAGTTCTTATCAGAAAAAGAGGAAAGTGGAAGAAAATAACACCACAATTATCACTATTATCTTATATTACTCTAAATATATTTTGCATCTTTAAGAGCACATGCTTCCTCCAAGAGAACATAGGCTCCCAGAGTTACGGCCTGTTTTGTTTTTTGTTGTCATTCCCTGTGTGTGTGTGTGTGTGTGTGTGTGTGTGTGTGTTTGTTTGTATCCCTTTTGCCAATCACAGTGCTTGTCATTTAGAAGGTACTTATTAAATGCTTGTTAGTTAATTAATAGAATTCTTTAAAAAGGAATAGAGATAATTACAAAAGATAAAACAGACAATTTTGAGTACATAAAACTAAAAAGTACGAAGACAACCTAGGCAACTAGGAAAAGAAGAGAAAGTGTCAATTGAGGAAAAAATTCTTCAAATAGACTATAATAAAAACCTAACATCATAGAAATACACATATGTATATATACATACATACATACATACATATATATACACATAGAGAGAGGATTAAGTGAAACATATGATCAATAACCATTCCCCAAATGATAAGGTCAAAGGATATGAACACAAGTTTTCAAAGGAAGAACTATGAACTATCAACAGCCATATCAAAACATGCTCCCCAAAATTGCTAACAATACTAGAAATAAAAATTAAAAGAGGTTTCATTTCACAACAGTCAAATTGGCAAATATGACAAAATATGTAAATAGTCCATGGTGGAGAGGCTACAACAAAAAGGCACACTGATATAATATAGGTGGAATTGTCGATTGATCCAACCACTGAAAAGCCATTTGTAATTATGAGAGAAAAATGACTAAACTGTTCCTACCTTTTGACTGGTCCCACTACTGGGTAGTACAGGAAGGTGAAAGACAAAAAGAAAAGTCCTATATGTATGTGTGTGTGCGTGTGTGCGTGTGTGTGTGCGTGCGTGTGTGTATCTCAAAAAATTGACAAATAGCTGAACAACAACAGCAGCAGTTATACCTTTATAATGGGGAGGGGGGCTGGAGAGATGGGGATAATTCTATCATCTTGATTCTCCATTCCAGTATGTTTGCTCAATAACCACTGCCTGTGATTGCTGCCCCAATATAATTTGCCAGTTCCACCTAATATCTTCTAGGAATCATTTAACCAGTTGATATATTTTTAGTATATTGATAAGAAATAAATACCTGTTAGCTTTTATGAAGAGAATAAAAGGATATTTACTGAGAAGATATAGTAAGAACAGGAGTAGAAATACATGCAAAACTGAGGTAAACTTGCTCTTTGACCAGGGAGAGCAGGCTCAACTTTAAGGGGTGACTATAAAACATTTCCACTACTAAGTTCGCTTCGCCAATGTACAAATCATTCCCAATCGGTTAGTTTTTCTCAAGGCTGGTTCCTCCCCAGACTCTGCAAATGGACATTTGATGGTTCTTCCAACCATACGGTAAATCATGACATCACCCTTGTGATGCATTGGTCCTCTTTGAAAGTGAAGGATAAGGAATAACAACAGCAAAACTCACAAACTCACAGCCTAGAACCTTCCATTTCTGCTACTCATTCACTTAAGGGTTGGAAAGAAGAAACAAAAAGGTACAGAAGAAAGAGTAGCATCATTCATTCAAGGCTACTTGTCAGGCCTGCGTAGAGAAAAAAGATAGCTGGCACTACCTTTCTAGCCACTCACTTAGAGGCTCTTGACAGTTCTTTCCTCACTCAACACAGGGAAAAGAAAGATTGTATTTTTTCTATCAGGGTTTTCCGTATGCATTTTCATCTAGGTGGCCCAGTCTATATAATGCTGGACTTGGAATCAGGAAGACTTGAGCTCAAATACTGTCTCATAAGCTTACTAGCTATGTGACTCCAGGCCTTAAACCCTCTGAGTTTCAGTTTATTACTCTAAAAAGGGGATAACAATAGCGTCTACTTCACATGGATGTTATGAGGATCCAATGAGATTAACACACATAAAGCACTTTGCAAATCTTAAAGTACAATATAAATACAAGCTATAAAGATGACAAGTTTGGTTTTGGACATGTTCTCCTTGAGCTTTTAATGTTGCTGACTCATTATGTAAATAAAAAATAGATGACTGGTTGTGACATATGACATTAATTTCTTTGGGGGAAGTTTCTTTCCAGCTATTAATTTGATTCTGTGCCTTTCCAACAGGTGCAGCTTCCACATTAAAACTTCAGATATTGATAGCAGAAAGCATTCACATAAACCTACCAAGGAGCACAGAAACAACTCATCAATTTTCATTGCGTAGCTATTAATATAAAGGGACGCTAGCCAACATTTCTCTCCTTTCCGGCACTGTGATAGTTATAAATGTCATGAAATAGAATATATACATTTGTGTATTCATAGACTTCTATACTACAAGGATGTTTCAAGTACACACACATACACACACATACACAGACACCTACTTAGAAGAAAACACCTACTTTCTTGGGCTTAGCTGGGCAACCTTGTCCAAATCACTTTCAATCTCTGGGTCTCAATTTCCTAATTTATGAGGGACTCAACTACATAATCTCTAAGGTCCAGTCTTGCATGTATTATGCACTTAATCAATGTTTATTGAATTGAATGGAATTGAATTTTATCATTCTTTTGAATCCCTCAGATTATAGTTTCTTGGTGGGACATTGTTTAGAAGTGGTTGCCTTCTATCTACATAGACTTTGTTAATTGCTTGGTATAAACTGCTATCAAATACATGCATTGCTTTTCAATAGAACTAGTTTGCATTTTGTGTTTGGTTTATGTGCACAGGATGTAATCTCTGGGAGTCCTGGAAGCCCACTGAGAACCCTGAACAACGAAGTGTTATAGAAACACTTGCCTTGGGCAGTCATCCTTAGCCTGCTATAGGTTCCCAAAGAGCGAGTAATTTAAAATAGTGTGCCATCCCTTGGTTTCATTCCTACCATAATTGTTGTGTAATGTCTTTCTAGCTTCATTACTAAGGTTTATTGAAATGATTTTCTCCTGAACTACTCTTTCTTTGGAAGTGGTCAGTTATGCCCCCTTGTTACAAAGCTGTTATTGAGCAAAGGAAGTATACTCCTCTGTACCCCCTGGGAATCTCTTTGCTATGTCTGGCTACTGTCACCCTTGGGAGAAAGCCCAAGAGTGAGGTCATGTCTCTTCAACATGGAAAAGACTCAGAACAGGAGAAAAAAGTACAGACATCTTAAAGAAGAGAGACTTAACATCTAAGACATCACTATCAAATTGTACACTGCAGTCAGTCCTATTTCACCATTTCTCCATCATCCTTCAGTCAAACCTTTTCATCCATTGTTTTTGGCAGTACCTCTCCTGACTACCCCAAACCACAAAAAAGTTTGCTTGTATGCCAATTAAATAAGGGAAAAAAAGGAAAATTCAAATGAATTTTTAAAAAAATTTTGAAATAATTTACTTTAAATTGTGTTAAGAGATGAGGAAGATAAGATAAATACATTATTTTGTAGTTCATACTAGTTAACTATACAATACTGGGACAAAAGTGAAACCAAACTAAACATCCAAAGTATGATGCACTAAACATATTATCACATTGGTGAACCTGAACTCATTACAGATTTATGCCTGCTTGCTGCTGAAGACTATAATGAGAATGTGGGTGGGCCATTTTGTAATAAAGTAAAGGGAAAGAGAATGCAAGCAGTAAAGTATGTAATGAAACATATATTTTTTGTTTCACACTTGGTTTTAGTCTCAAGGTTGAAATTATGAAAGAAAAGATTAGTGCTCTGCCTGAATCAAAAAGTGCAAGCCTGCCAGAAACAAATTTATCAAGTAAAAGAAATTCAAAGAGAGAAGTACTTCCCCTGACTTTGTAAATTTTTCTGACACAAGCCATTTCTAGAACTATACAGAACTCCCAAAGACAGAATTCCACAATAAGATTAAATACATTTACAGAGTTCAGGTGAAAATTTTGATAACAGCTTTGATTCATAAAACATAACAATAGTCACTTTAAAATGTTAGTGCATCCTGGAGAATCACTATTTTACTAAAATCTAGGTAAATTATATCTATATCATTTCCCAGATCTACCAATTTAGTAACCCTGTCAAAAAAGGCAATGAGGTTAGTCCAACATGACCTGTTCTTGACGAAGCCATGTTGACTCTTTGTGATCATTGCTTCCTCTTCTAGCTGTTCTAGATGTTTACCAGCCATCTCTTCAATGATACATTCTAAGATTTTGCCCAGAATCTAAGTTGAATTTGTTGGCCCATAGTTTGCATATTCTATACTAATCCTTTTTTTCTGAAAATTAGAAAATTTGTTTGCTCTTCTCCAGTTCTGGTGAACCTGTCCCATTCTCCATGATTTTTCAAAGATTACTGACTCACAATCAAGGTACTGAATCAATTCAGTACCCTGGGATGTAGTTTATCTAGGTACTTGAATAAATCAAGGGAATCAAAGGTATTCTTTTGATCTCTCCCTACGTATCTTCAGTCTCAACCGCCTATTAGCCATTTTTGTTCTGTCTTTTCAAGGTCAAACAGCTTTCTCCCTGGCAGAGGAGATAGAAGCAAAATAAAGGGTGAGCATCTCTGCCTTCTATCTTTCGTCTGCTATTAATATCCCATATACCCTGAGCTACAACTTGTCCTTTCTTTGAGTTCTTCTCCTTTCCTCAATATTACAACAACAAAAACCCAAACCTCTTTTGTAGTCTTTAGTTTTACCTGTCACTCTCAGCTCACTCTAACTTTACCATTTCTGGCATTTTTTGTAGGACCGTTACATGATAGATTAGTCATCCTCCATTACTTGCCATTTCTTCCATCTTCTCTACATGCTTTTTATAAATCTAAGTTGCTCAATGAGTTTCCTGTGCATCCATGTTGGTTGCTTTAGGTGACTTTTCTTTTTCCTCCCATCAGAATAATTTCTCTTTATGTCTTCAGAATTTCATTCTTGAGAGCTTAACTTTTCCTGGACTAACTTTCTCTGTAGTCAGCCAATAGGTGTTTATTAAATGTTTGTTATGCACCAGACACCATAAAGCTTTTAGTCTATGAGTCTATATATTTTTCTCTGAATCCCTTGAGATCTTCTTTCTCCAATTTGAAGGAGCAATCATTCTATTTCCCTAGCAATATGTATTTCTCTATCATAAACTTTAAAGTGGAGTAGTCATTCCTCCTTCCCCTGAAGGTTCCCATACTTTCCATTAATTTCTTTCTTATTGGTGAAAATCTAATCCAGAATAGAAGTGTTTATGCTTTCTCTACCTTTTCCAGGTTGAAATAATCATTCTAGCCATGAAATAATTAGGTGGTCTGTTATGGTCAAAGAGAGGGAGAGAGAGCTATAGCAGAAATCCAGATGCACAAAGCTCTCCATCATTACTAAAACTTTCTATGCTAGGTATGGGATCTATTTCCTGTACTTTCCTCTTCCTATCCATGTGGTCTCGAGTATACTCTGATGACAAACATCACTTCTATTTCTCTTTTCATTGATCCCCATCCGAATACTCTCCACTGTGCTTCCACTCTCTGGTTCCTGGATTTCCTTACATGAAAATATCTTCTTAATATAATGCTGCTCTATCTTCTCTGCCTCTTTTATCTATTCAGTTCCTTTTGAATAAGATAATTTGAGAAGAGTCTGGCCAAGAGGGCTACTTAAAAGGAAGAAGAAACCCCAGATCCCATATACCTACTTCAGCAAAAACCTAAAAATGATGCCATCCTGAATAATGATCACCCAAATGATCAAAGAAATCCAATGAGAACCTATTAGAAGTGATGTCTTCTACCCTACAACTGCACCAAAAGTCAGCCAGAAGCCCATTGGCAATAGGAAAGGGGTCCTGCCAGAAAACCAGTGCCATAGCAAGCAAACAAGATAATAGTATTCTAGTGTGAACTGAGACCTGCCGAAGAAACTTATAGCCTGAAAGATTCTGTATCCAAAGGCAGCAAGAGCAGAAGACTCTCCTGAAAATTCAAAGGTTGGTTCAAAATGCACTGAATGGACCTAATAAGCAACCAGAAGTGGTAATAACCAGTCCAGTTGAGACAGTGCTCATACCAGGACACTACAGGCCCAGGGGATTTACAACATACCTATAATTGTGTCCTGAGACATCATAAAGGGCTTGAAACCTTAAAGATACGGGGGGGGGGGGCTGACCCCAGGAGGTGGAGGTCAGAACAGGAACCCATGTGACCCAGGTTAAGACCAAGCAGGGCCTACCAATCCCACCTAAAAACATAGCATGGGTATAGACTGACCCTGGAACAAAGTCCTAATTAAGAAACTATGACTGTATAAATGAGTAAAGAGAAGGCACCATCCACTAGAACTGTAATAGATCCAAGGCTACCTAAAAATGCAAGCTGGAAGGAGAGAGTAACTATACAACAACTATAAGCAGAGACTCAAAGGAAAAATGCATTTTCCACAAGGACTACATGAGTACCTAGATTACTGGAAGAACTGAAGAGATAAAAAAAATTAAATAAAAGATCTTGAGAAAGAATTGGAAGAAGAATAAATAGCTTTAAAAAGAAGGTAAACCTTACCCAAGTAACAAATTCCCTGAAATTTACAATAGACAAAGAGACATCAGTGACTCTATAAGACAACAAGAAATCAAAAAGACAAAACCAAAAGGTAAAAATAGAAGAAAGCATAAGATATCAGCTATCAAAAACAACTAAAGTAGAAAACAAGTCAAGGAGATATAATTTCAAAATTATCAGACTCACTGAAAACCATAATTTAAAATAAATCTTGGACACTATATATCAAGAAATCACAAATTAAAATAGTCTAATGATCTCAGACAAAGCAAAAGCAAAATTAGACATAATTCAAAGAGATAATCAAGGAAACTACATTTCACTAAAATATATCATAGACAATGAAGTAATATAAAAGATTAACACAGGTTTCTCAGATAAAGTGCTCATTTCTCAAATATGGAGGGAACTGAATCAAATGTGTAAAAATAAGAGCCATTCCCCAATTGATAAATAGTCAAAGGATATGAACAGGCAGTTTTCAGATGAAGAAATAAAAGCGATCTATAATTATATGAAAAAGTGCTATAAATCACTATTGATTAGAGAAAGGCAAATTAAAACAACTCTGAGGTACTACCTCACCCCAAATGCTGGAGGGGATGAAGGAAAATAGGTACACTAATGGACTGCTGGTAGAGTAGTGACCTGGTCTAAGCATTTTGGAGAACTATCTGGAACTATGAACAAAGGGCTATAAAACTGTTCATGCTCTTTGATCCAGCAATACCACTACTGGGTCTATACACCAAAGAGATCAAAGAAAAAGGAAAATGACCTATATATGTAAAAGTATTTATAGTAGCTCTTGCTGTGGTGGCAAAGAATAGGAAATTGAGGGGATGCTCATCAGTTGGGGAATGGCTAGATAAGTTGTGGCACATAATTGTGATAGAGTATGATGGTGCCATAAGAAATGACAAAGCAGGTGGTTTCAGAAAAAAATATGGCAAGAACTATATGAACTGATGCAAAAAATAAAGTGAGAAGAACTGGGAAATCATTATGCACAGTAACAGCAATGTTGTAATGATGATCAGCTGTGAAAGACTTGTTTACTCTGATCAATAGTGATCCAAGAAAATTTCAAGAGACTCATGATGAAAAGGGCAGCTAGGTGGAGCAGTGGATAGAGCACTGGGCTTGGAATCAGGAAGACTCATCTTCATGAGTTCAAATCCAGCCTTAGACACTTACTAGCACTTAACCCAGTTCCTTATCTGTAAAATGATCTGGAGATGAAAATGGCAAACTACTCTAGTATCTTTGGCGAGAAAACACCAAATGGGGAGTCAGACATGACTGAAAAATGATGTAACAACAAGTTTTAACATGATAAAAAATGCTATCTACCTCCACAGAGAGAACTGATGAATTCTGAATGCCAATTGACTTCTTTTATACTTTTCTTGCTTTCTTTATTGTTTTGCTTTTTTGCAATATGGTTAATATGAAAATATGTTTTGCATGATTTCACATGTATAATTGATATCACATTGTTTGCTTCTCAGTAGGTGGGAGGGGTAGAAAAGAGAGAGAGAATCTGGGGATGAAAATTTTAAAAAGAAAAGATTAAAAATGAATAATAAATATATTTTTAAAAGACCCAACCATGAGGGAAGGTTCATGGGGAGGGAGGGTGGAGGAAGGAGGGGGTGGGGTGTGAGGTTCTTTTCTTTGCCCTTGCTTTCTACTAGTGGGTTCACAACTAGTGGGTTCACAGTGCAATGCTCTCCAAGCTGGAGGTGTAGTCACAGGTACTAGCAGGGCTCCTCTTGGCCCTAGCTGGTTGGGTCTCAATAGAGCAGGATAGGGGTAGCTAGGTGGCACAGTGAGTAGAACACTGGCCCTGGAGTCAGGAGGACCTGATTTCAAATCCAGCCTCAGACCCTTGACACATATACTAGCTGTGTGACCTTGGGCAAGTCACTTAACCCCAATTGCCCTGCCAAAAAAACAAACAAAAAATAGAACAGGATAGAGTTGTTCTGTTCTGAGGGTTTTAAGAAGAGAAAAAAAAGGGAAGGTAAAAGGAATATGCTGGTGTGGGAGGGAGGAAGAGGGGAATGAAATTTTCCTTTCTCATAATTAATGAAGAGTATACAAACTTGAGGGAAGGAGTGAGAGGAGAGGGATTCATACAAACTTTACTCTTATCTGACAAAGGAGCATTGAAAACATACACACAACATTTGATATAGAAAATACATCAACTTCAACAGTGAAATAGGCAAAGACAGGGAGAGGGAGGGATAAGAGGGAGAATAATATTGGTAGGTAAATGTTGCAAGCAAAACAAACTTCCTGATCCTTAAAGAGAGATTAAAATTTATGGTGATGCAGAAGAGGAGTGGGAGGAGGGAGGAAGGAAGAGATGAAGAGATAAAGAGAGACAGACAGGCAGAGACACAGAGAGAAGAGCTATTGAGATGTTTTAAGAAATCCACAGTGGAAAACTGAAGGAATTTCATAAGGAAGCACAGAGAAGCAAGACAAATTTGAAAGTAATGTATTGAATTCATTATATACTTGTTTAAAAAAGTAAATAGCATAGAATTGAGATTAATGATTTCATGCACAATTTTCTTTTTATCTTCTACTCTGTATACAAAAATGCTCATTTCTTTTTTGGTGTTTGTTAAGTTCAGAATAAAAAATTAAATTTAAAAAAGAAAAGGATATAATTTGAGTAATGAAGAGAGACACCATAGGATATTGGCTAGAGACCTGTCCTTAGAACCAAGGATGATTTGATTGAAGTCTCACCTCTAACCCGTATTGGCTAGGTGACCCTGGATAAGTCACTTGACTTCTTAGTGATCTAGAAAGCTCTATAAAACTGGAAGTTGCAGAGGAGGTACAACATGCATTCTCTTCTGGGAGTTCATATACCAATGAAATCATAGGTCTAGTCCCCATACCTATAATTTGAGTAAGTCACTTCCCCTCTTGGGGTTTTGGTTCCCTTCTTGGTAAAAATGAAGAGATTGAACCAGATGATCTCTAATGTTCTTTCCAATTATAATTTCTATAATTCTCAAATAAGTTGAAATTCTAACTTATCCATTTATAATATCATCATAAACAAAGGATGCTTGCCTTAGGAGAGGCTAGAAAAAACCAAAGAATACAAATGCTGGATGATATCATTCAGAGTTAGAAAGGACTTTAGAAATCATCTAGTCCTAAAAGCATTAAATGATTTCTTCAGTCACCCAAGGAATAAGTAATCAAAGCATAACTGAAGCACAGGCCATCTGCCAGTCTGTTTTTTTTACCATAACAGTGTTCTTTTTACTATAACAATAGCCAATGTTCCTCTAGCACTCTCTAGGGGAGAGGGGCCTTGGATTTTAGACAACCTACCTTGCTTCTTGAGATAGAAAGAGCCTTAAATGTAGACAGTCAATGAATTAAGCCACTCTAGCTTGATAGAAATATTCACCTCTCTTGACTTTTATTTCAACTTCAACAAAGAACCTGATGTTTGCAATTTGGTTTGCTCAGTGGATTTACCCCCTAGGAGCGAGTGCCTTGTGCACATAGATCACTGGCACTGGTTCTTGGCCAGGAATATCTCCTGTTATAAATGAATGCATTGGCATTGTAGCTTACAAACCAGTTTCTTGTGAATTGCTTCCAATGTATTAGTTTTCTAGAGCTTGTTCACCCCTGGGTGAAGTGATAAAATTGAGTTTCTGAACCTGTGAAGTTTTGAAACAGACCTTGGGCACTTAGTGACCCTGCCGAGGTACAGCACTCTGTGAGTCTTCACCTAAGCAATCAGCCAGCTTTTCTCTCTTTCCCTTTTTTAACACTATCTTTGGAATATTTGACTTCTCTCTTTACTATTTCTTACCTATAACACTGGCCATTAGAATATGACATTGGATATCCACAGGAAGATTTAATGAAAATCAAAGAAATTCCCCTCACTACATTTCTTGGTGGACAATCCTTTCTTCTTTATATATTTTAAATGAGAAGGAAAATGTATACTAAGTAATTCAGAATGAAAAATAACCTTTATAAAAGATAGTGCCTATGGTGTACTGGGAAAAAGTACTTGATGTCCCTTCCAGCTCCAAAATCCCATGATCTGAAATGTTTTATGTACATTAGTCAAGGGTTGCTTGTATAGAGAGCTTTGTACTTTGTGAAAGAGATATGTTTCTGAAAAGCTAAATGTGAACAGAATTGTTATAAATCCCATTGTTCCTCTTGTTAAAGGAATCTGATGGTGAATAATTTTAGAGAGTGACTAATCATCTCTGAATGCTTTTCCAAATATGAATTTTCTTACTGTGAGTTTGCTTCAAGCAGGTTTAGACACTCTTATTTGGAGACTGAAGTCCCCAAAGCTGATGGCAGGGAATAGGGTAGAGAAAAAGTCCATAAGCTAGTTAATAGGTCATTAAGAAAGCTTGGAGAATGATCTGGAAGTTAGTAAGCAATAAGCATGAAGAGAAGTTAGTAAAAACAGATTTCATGGATTTTAAATTTCAAGGAAGAAAGGTTATCAAGGGATGATGATAGACGAGTAGTCTGGAAGCAGCAGGAGGAACAAGGAGTATATTAAACCCACTCCCCTGCCCTGTGAGTCATCCAAAGTGAGAGAACAAATGGCTTCCAAGGGAGAAGGTTGCCAAAGACACCATGTCTTCAGAGCAGAAACATCCCATAAACATCTATTAAGTGCCTACTATGTTCCAGCTACTTTCCTAAGGGCTGGGCATACAAAGAAATGTAAAAGACATTATCTGTTCTCTAGAAGCTCACAGTCTAATAGAGGAGACAGCATGAAAACAGCTATACACAAACAAGATATATTCAGGATAAGTTGGAGATGGTTACCAGAGGGAACGCACTAGATTTCCTAGTGAACAGGAAAGGCTTCTTGTAGAAGTGGGGATTTTAACTGAGATTTGAAGAAAGCCAATACACTGTATTGCAGAGTACATTGAGTAGGGAATAAGGCATAAGAAGACTGGAAAGGTAGGAGGGGGCCAGGTAGTAAAGGGCTTTGAATGCCAAACAGAGGGTTTTATATTTGCTCCTTGAGATAATAGGGAGCCAACAATGTTTTTTGAAGGCAGGGGAGATGTGACATGATCAGACCTGAACTTTAGGAACATTCACTTGACAGTTGAGTGGAGGATGGGTTGGACTGGGAAGAGATTTGAGGGAGGGTAACCAATCATAAGGCTATTGAAATACTCCAGGCATGAGCTGATACAGACATGCACAAGGGTTGTGGCAGTATTAGAGGAGAGAAGGGCGCACATATGAGCCATGTCACAAAGGTAAAAATCAACAGTATTTGGATATGGGTGGTAAGAGAGAGAGGGGACAAAGATGACACGGATAAGGAAAGCCTAGGTGACTGGGAGGAATAGGGAAGTTTGGAAGTGGGGGAGGGGGTTGGGAGGAAAAGATGAGTTCAGTTTTGGATGGGTTGAATTTAAGATGTTCATGGGACATACAATTTGAGATGTCCAATAGGCAGGTGGCAATGAGAATATGGAGGTTAGGAGAGAGGATAGGTCCAGATAAGTAGATATAAGAATCATGAACATAAAAATGGTAACTGAATCCATAAGAGTTGATGAGATCACTAAGTGAAATAAAACAGAAAGAGAAGACAAAAGGGTCCAGGACAGAGCCCTGAGGGATACTCATCATTTACATTTCAATTACAGTGGCAATTGTTAGAGAAAATTGTTATATTTTGTTTATGAAAATTAAGGTGAAAATTTTTAGAGAAAAATTTCAAGAATGTAAAGTTTGTCAAAAAGTAAGGCAGGGATTCCAAAGGACACACTGACATGCTTTGAGAGATTGCGTTGGAGTGGGCTTGGGGAGGAGAAGAGCTTATCCTCTCTTGCCTTCCTACCTGTATGTCTTTGTTCACAATGCCCTCCTCCTTCCCTCTTTGCCATGAACATCATAACTTGGCATTAAATAACCACAGATGATCATCTACAACTACATCCCAACTACAAAGCACAATACAAATTCAGGTACCTAATATACGGCATTCACAATGGGGTTACATACACTAGAGCATACAACTAACATGACACATAATATCTCAGATGCACTGTATACAGCAATCAAATACACAATCAAATACGTGTATGCAAAACATACACACACACACATATATGTATATATATATATATATGTATACATATATCAATAGTGGCATATATATAGCAATATATGACATACTATCATAAATACCAAAGAAGCATACCATACAAGGAGACGGTTATCACATAGGTTGATATCCAGTGAAAGAGTTTGGACTAATTCAGAATACGATATCAGATTCAGCTACCAGATAACACGAATTGTTCTCTCTATCTGAGCTGAATGGGACTTTCAACATTTCGGTAGACTGCAATGTCCCCTCTGGTCATCAGAAGCTAATCAAAGTCTCAGCTCTGTACCTAAATAGTGGCCAGATATTATTGTCTCTCACTTTTGGGGCAAGAGCATCTTTTTCCACTTGAACACAATGACTCCAAAGTCACCTCCCACTATCCCTGCATCAATTGTCCCAAGTTGTAGTCTAAGGTATGAAAATATTAAAAATCATAATAGTTATAATTATCTTGGCTCTACCTCTATCCATTGGAATAATTCACCAATTCAATTTCTTTCTCTTCTTTGTGTCCAATGAATTTAAGCAGACAACATATGGATGACTGAAGTTTTAATATACTTGAAGTTAAACAGATGCACTTTCCTACTCCCTAATGAGACAGTTATTGTTACTTTTCTCTATCTTTACTTCCCTTTCTTCTACCTACTCTTCCATGCTGGAAAATCCCCCCCCCCCCACTCCTCCATAGAGTGTGAAGGAAGGTAAAGATTCTTAAAACATTTCACAGTGAAAACGAAGGAAGAAGCAAAAACTCTTTGCTGTTCACCTAAAGCAATTGCTAGATAATATTCATAATATTCTAGATTTAGAAAGAGGCCAATTAGTCTAACCACCTCATTTTATGGATGAAGGACCTACAACCCTTAGAAGTGAAGTGACACACTCAGAGATACACAGTGTAAACCCAGGTTCTCCAACTACATGACCAGTTCTTTCCACTGTAGCTGTTTCTCTGGGCTTCATTGTAGCTTGTGGTCTACAGCAGGCTCTGGAAGACAGCTCAGTCATCTTTTCCATTTGAGGCAAGGCTTAGTCCTGTACAGTTTTGCCATTGTCTTTTTCTCCTATTGTGCTGATGGTATCTCAATTAAAGTGTGAAATTCCAATGAAGAAGATAGAAAAGCTGTAAAGTATGCTCATTCTCCTTTTATATGTTTTCTACCATACCAGAGAATTTCATTTTTCCAATAGACAGTAGGTGGCTGTATTTATGGGGTATCAATCATTCTCTGAAGCTTTTGCAAACAAGAAAGTTGCTCAATCTTTCAACTACTTGGTATGGGATGGCTTTCCATCAGTCAGCTAGTTTGTGTATTCCACATACATTGAGACTCCTTAGCAGAGCTCTATCACCTTCCTGAAGTTCTTCATAACCAGTTCAAGTATTATATTGTGTTTGTATCCCTCATCTTTTCTGATATGAGGGCATAATGAGGAAAGAGGCCTCATTCACTTGATTTCTCAACAAATAGACATGCCAGTTGTGTCTCTATATCTCTTCTATCTCTGGAGACTACAAAACACAAGTTGAAAGACAAACATGGTTTGTCCCCAAAATTAACAGGTATGGTATAAAGCCTTTGGCCACATTCCTGGTAGTATCATATGTATACAGTAGAAATATTACATGTTGACATCAATGAGTGTGTTCATCTGCGTGTATCCCTGGGGATGTTATAGTGCAGTTCTCTTTTTTTAAATATATTTTTCCAATTACATGTAAAAAAATTAACATTCTTTTTTTTTACATTTTGAGTTTCAAATTCTCTCCCTTCCTCCCCTTCCCCCCATTGAGAAGGCAAGCAATTTGACATAGGTTATATATGTGCAGTCAGGCAAAACATATTTCCATATTAGTCATATCGTGAAAGAAAACACAACCCCCCCCAAATAAAGAAAGTTTTAAAAAGTATGCTTCAATCTGCATTCAGACTCCATCGGATTTTTCTCTGCAGGTGAACAGCATTTTTCATCATGAGTCCTTTGGAATTGTCTTAGATAACCATATTGCTAGGAATAGCTAAGTCGTTTACAGTTGGTCTTCCTACAATATTACTGTTACTGTGTACAATGTTTTCCTGGTTCTACTCACTTCACTTTGCATCAGTTTATATAAATCCAGGTTTTTCTGAAAGCATCATGCTTTTCATTTCTTACAGCATAATAGTATCATCATCATATACCACAACTTGCTCAGCCAGTCCCTCAATTTCTAATTCTTTGCCACCACAAAAAAAGCTGCTATAAATATTTTTATACATAGAGGTCCTTTTCCATTTTTTATGATCTCTTTGAGATACAGACCTAGTGATGCTATTGTTGGGTCAAAGAGTATGCACAGTTTTATAGTATTTTGAGCATAGTTCCAAATTGCTCTTCAGAATGGTTGGATCAGTTTATAACGCCACCAAAAGTGCATAAGTGTTCCAATTTTCCCACACCCCCTCCAACATTTGTCATTTTCCTTTTCTTACATATTAACCAATCTGATAGCTATGAGGTGGTACCTCAGAGTTGTTTTAATGTGCATTTCTCTAATCAATAGAGATTTAGAGCATTTTATATAACTATAGAGAATTTTGATTTCCTTGTCTGAAAACTGTCTTTCATATCCTTTGACCATTTCTCAATTGGGGAATAATTTATATTCTTATAAATTTGACTCAGTTCTCTGTATATTTGAGAAATAAGGCCTTTAAAAGAGTAACTTAATGTAAATTTTTTCCAGTTTTTCATTATCCTTCGAATCTTGGCTGCATTGGTTTTGTTCATGCAAAACCTTTTTTAATTTAACATAATCAAAATTTTAACTTAATGTATCAAAATTATCCATTTTATATCTTATAATGCTCTCTATCTCTTATTCGGTCATAAATTTTTCTCATGTCTATAGATCTAACAGGTAAACTATTCCATGCTCCTCTAATTTGCCTATGATATTACCCTTTATGTCTAAATCATGTACCCATTTTGACCTTATCTTGGTAAATGGTATGAGATATTGATCTATGCCTAATTTCTGTTAAACTGCTTTCCAGTTTTTGTCAAATAGTGAGTTCTTTTCCCAAAAGCTTGGATCTTTGGGCTGCTCCAACACTAAATTACTATTTGGGCAGCTAGGTAGTACAGTGGACAGAGCACTGGGCTTGGAATCAGGAAGATTCATCTTTATGAATTCAAATCTGACCTCTGACACTTACTAGCTGTGTGACCCTGGGCAAGTCACCTTACCCTTTTTGCCTTAGTTCCTCATCTATAAAATGAGCTTGAGAAGAAAATGGCAAACCACTCCAGCATCCTTGCCGATAAAACCTTAAATGGGGTCACAAAGAGTTGGACACGACTGAAATGACCTAACAACAACAAGAAGATTACCATTCTCATTTACTACCATGTATTGAAAACCTAATCTATTCCATTGAACCACCATTTTATTTCTTAGTCAGTACCAGATACAGTGTAGTTTTCTACTTCTTGATTCTTGCCAAAGAATACCTTTGCAAATGTTCTTCAAAGCCTATCTCAATGTGCTCAAGAAGGATGTTCTTCTCTAGAACATGTCATACTATGCTTTATATTACTGTTATTTGTTTATGTGTCTTATCCTTCTATTAAGAGGCACTATAGCATAATGTATAGAGCTCTGGAATCAGAAAGACCTTGGTTCAGATCCAACCTCTGGGACTATGTGGTCTTGAGCAAGTCATTTAACCTCCTCAATATGTAAAATGGGAATACTAATTACTGTGGTACTTACTTTATAGGCCTGTTGTGAGATTTGAATGAGGTAATCTATGTAAAATCCCTCACAAACTTTAAAGTGTTGTGTAAATATCCATTTTATTATTGTTAAAATGAGACACTTGTGCTAGGTCATCATAAGGTCTCTTTCATAGTTAATATTCTTTAATTCTACCTCTTAGATTCTTAGAGATACACAGGCAGGTGTCAGAGCAGTGGCCACTTGTAAACCATACCTGAAGGGAAAACAGACCAGTGCCAGAGTTAGGACCCTGCTCTGGGGTAAAATCATTTATAGGTTCATAGGATTCATTTACAACTTGAAGGGACCTTCAAGGTTCCTTATTTAGTCCAGCCTTTTTGTTTTACTTATGAGAAAAGTAGAAAAGCTGAGTAGAAAAGCAGAGTGTCTTTGCTGAAGGTAACACAGATAAATAGAGAGCAGAGTTTGGTCAGCTCTTGTGGCCTCAACTGCAGGTTTTCTTCCAGGCAATCCCAGGCATACAACCCTAGAACCCAGGGTGGGATCAGACTCTTGGTATCATAGTGCACAGAGTGCTTTAAAGAACATGCAGAGGATAAGCTACTGGTTGTCAGGAATTTATAGTCTTAATTAGATCCAAAGGAAAGGATGGCTAATAGCAAATGCCCTCAATTTTGCAGCCCAGGTTGGTATAGAAAACAAACGCCAACCTGGCATGGGTTTATCACCTAAAAACCTGTATCATTTCTGGCCCCAAAGCACTTAAACAATTCCTGTTGTTCAAAGGTCAAAATGCCCAGCGAAGATACCAGTAATGACATGTGCAGGGGCTCTGCAGAGGAACAGAGGACATGCTCCCAGAATAACTAAGCACCAATATGTTGCCTGGAACTTGTTACAGGATACAACTCCCTTCAGCCCAAAAATTACCTAAAACACTTCACTCTCTTCTCTACATCTATGCAGGATGTTGCCACTTTCATTTGGAAGATAGTTTTAATTTCCCTTTCTGATCAAACCCTCAAGCTTACTATCTATTGCCTATATATAAAAACTTTCTTTCCCTCTTCAGTACCTCTCTCTGGAAAGAGAAAGAAAGAAAGAAAGAAAGAAAGAAAGAAAGAAAGAAAGAAAGAAAGAAAGAAAGAAAGAAAGAAAGAAAGAAGGAAAGGAGGAAAGGAGGAAAGAAGGAAAGAAGGAAAGAAAGAAAGAAAGAAAGAAAGAAAGAAAGAAAGAAAGAAAGAAAGAAAGAAAGAAAGAAAGAAAGAAAGAAAAAAGAAAGAAAGGAAGGAAGGAAGAAGGAAAGAAAAAAGAAAGAAAGGAAGGAAGGAAGAAAGGAAGAAAGGAAGGAAGGGAGGAAGGAAGGAAGGAAGAAAAGAAAGAAAGAGAGAAAGAAAGAGGGAAAGAAAGAGAGAGAGAGAAAAGAAAAGGAAGGAAGGAAGGAGGGAAGAAGTGAGGGAGGAAGGAAAGAAGGAAGAGTTTACAAAATGAAACTAAACACAGCTCAAAGAACTGAACAAGAATTCTGAGCTAGAATTATTCTATTATCTAGTTCTTATACTGGGATCTATAAACTTTTTGTAGTATTTTGATAACCATATTTCAATACAATTGGTTACCTTTATAATCCTATTTATTATATTTTATACATTTAAAACATTATTCTGAGGAGTTCATAGACTTCACCACTACCAAAGGGTTCCATGGCACAAAAAAGGTTAAGAAGTTCTAATATAGTTCAACACCCTCATTGTATAAAAGAAGAAGCTTGACTGTCTAAGAGGAAAAAGGACTTGATGAAAATCATAAAGCTAGTAACAAAGCTAGGACTATAACTCAGGTCTTCTGATGGTATAACAGAGCAAAGAAAAAAGCTAATGCAAGATGGCACAGTCAAGAGAGTGCTAGGTGCCAAGGCCTTTGGCTGAATCCCACCTCTGACACTTACTAGATGGATGTGCATGGGCAAGTCACTAAACTTTCCTGAGCCTCAATTTCTTCCTCTATACAGAAGAGATAATAATAGCTAATTCACAATAGTATTATGAGACTGAAGTATAAAGAGCTATGTAAATGCCAGCTATTAACATTTTCGTATAAAGAATGAGGAAATGGTAGTCACACTATACTCTATCCTGAGTTAAATTCTTGGATTGAACTTGAATTCATTTCAGGAAGGACAGTGGGGGGGAAAAGAGTAGGCCCAGAAGACAGTAATCAAGATGGTCATTTGAAGGTAAGTTGGTTGAAGGAACAGGAGCTGTGTTTTGATTGTTGTCTTCAAGTTACACTGATTGTACTGCTGTCACTTAAAAGAGGAACCAGACTTGTTCAGCAACAGCACCAGTAGCAGCAACAGCAGTAGTGACAGCAGCAGCAGCAACAGAAGATGAAAAAGAAGCAGTAACAATCATGTAGTAGTAGCAGTAGAAGAAGAAGAAGAAGAAGAAGAAGAAGAAGAAGAAGAAGAAGAAGAAGAAGAAGAAGAAGAAGAAGAAGAAGAAGAACAAGAGAAGGATGAGGAGGAGGAGGAGGAGGAGGAGGAAGAAGAAGCAGTAGTAATCATGCAGTATTAGTAAAAGAAGCAGCAGTAGAAGCAGCATCAGAAGAAGAAGAAGAAGAAGAAGAAGAAGAAGAAGAAGAAGAAGAAGAAGAAGAAGCAGTAGTGATAGTGTAGTAGTAGTAGGAGTAGTATTAGCAGGAGCAGCAGCAATAGTAGTAGACATTGTCATCATTGTAATAGGGTAGCTATGGGGCAACTGTGTAGTGCAGTGGACAGAGTGTCAGGGTTGAGGTCAGGAAGATCTAAGTTCAAATCCAGCCTCAGACAATTACTAGCTGTGCGATCCTGGGTAAGTCGCTTACCCTCTGTCTGCCTCAGTTTCCTCAACTGTAAAATTGAGATAATAATAGCACTTACCTTACAGGGTTGTTGTGAGGGTCAAATGAGAAAGTATTTGTAAAGGGCTTAGCACAAGACCTGGCATATATGCTGGATGATCACTTAGCAGAAGAGGAAATTATTATTCTTGTGTGGGTTGGCCAAGACTCCTGTGGAGGTTCCTTTGAAATTCTGAGATTTTATGATTAGCATGTGAGCAATGAATGTGACCCAGAACCAGGACCAGATGCCTTGGGGCTGATTCCTCTTTGATAAAACAAACAGAAAATGTAAGGTCCTAGATGGTTGAGGCAGTGATCCCAACTGAATAAAAATGTCAGAAGAAGAACTGACACCCAAGTCATCCTGACTCCAAAGCCCATTGTCTATTGACTCTGACATTCTGCCTCTGACCTTCTATGTAATAGGAGCTTAATAAGTGCCCAAATCAATCCTGGATCAACATACAGATGTTTCATACTGTCCTGGTACATGAATGTTTGCAAAGGTTACATCCTTTTCTGATCCATCCTCAAATACCCCATGAGGAAGACAGATCAGGTCTTCATATTTCCACTTTCCAAATGAGGGCATTGAGGCCCAGGAACTGAGTATCTTGTCCAAGTTTATTCTTCTAGAAAGTAGCAGAATTTATACCAAAACAGAATTCACTGCCTCATTCTCTGTTCCTGGAAGGCTCAAAGCAGAGAGTGGATGACCATCATTTGGGATTTTGAAGAGTGGATTCCTGCTCAGATATATGTTGGACTAGGCACCCACTGAGGTCCCTCCCAACTCTGAGATAGTGGATTCCGTAACTTCCAGTCTGATGTTCTTTCTACTGTAGAATATTGCCTCTTGCTACCACAAGGAGAAAATGTATCAAGATGTAATATTATTTGACATTTTTTAAAAAAAATTTTGAGTTCCAAATCCTCTCCCTCCACCTACTCCTCCCCAACCCCTTGAAAAGGAAAACAATACAACATCAATTATACATCTGAAGTCATGCAAAATAAAATTAATTAATTTATTTTTAACATTAATTTTAAATTTTTTGAATAGTAATATTATTTGAATCACTTATTTTTATTTTATTTTATTATTGAAATTATTATTTGAATAATTGACTGTGCATCTTAAAGGCATACAGAGCCTAGTAAATAAGCATTAGCCTTTCATTAATGGTAAAATTTCTGGTTTCTTAGATTATTAAAACTCATTCTGATGCAGCTAAAATAAACAGAGGAATTGGGATTTTTAGCTATCCAGTTTATGGGACACATTGTAAATGGCTGTGTATATACAACATTGAAATATCCCAGTGAGAAATACAAAAAAAACTCAAATCTCAAAACTCAGTCATTCCCCTTTGTATACAAAAGGCTGTGTCCATTCATGTACCAACATTCCAAGTGATAGTTTTCAGTTTATGTCAGAGCTTTGGTAACTATTGGGTAAAAACTGAATTAGGAAAGCAAAACAATCAGCTGATAGTTTACAAGTGTATCTGAGGCCTAGAGAGCTGCCTTTCTGGATAGGAACATATTAAGAGGATATCCGTATGTTCATTCATTTCTTTGTGTTTTTAACAATGGAAAATCTTAGGTGGCACACTGAACACCTGGTGCCCTTTAAAAAGGCAACAGATTTTCAAATGCATCAATCTGTTTCAAGTTATTCAAAAAAGCATGAGAAACAGTCACTTGCATTAGTTGCAGTAATAATGATTGTCTTTTGAGAAGAAACCAAGGGTTTCTGGTCTGAAGCAGGCAAAATCTTTAGACCATAACAATTGATACACATTTTAGAAAAGAAGATCTTTGTTCATGCTTATCATTGGCAAGATTCCTAAAGAGAACAAGTTTATTAAGCTAGTTCTTTGTCATTAGCTTGCATTTGAAACAGTGCTGGGAAAATTGAATCCATGGAACTGGATAGTCCAATAACAATCAATCAAAACACGTTTATTTATTAAGTGATTACTATGTACTGTGCTAATCTCTGGGCACACAAAGAAAAAGAAAAACAGCTCCTGCCCTCAAAGAGTTTACGTTCTAAAGAGGGAGACAACATGTATATAAACAGGTACATATGGGATACATATAGAAGAGATGGAAGGTAACCTTAGAGGGGAGGGTACTAGCAGCTGGGGAGACCAGGAAAGGTCTCCTGAAGAAGACAGCATTTGAAATGAATCTTGAAGAAAACCAAGGCATCTAAGAGGCAGAGGTGAGAAAGGAAAACAATCTAGATGTGGGGGCTAGCCAGTACAAGGAACCAATGATGGGAGACAGAGTATGGTGTATGAGGAACAGCAAGTAGGCAAATGTGTTTGGATTGTAGAGGATATGGAGGGAAGTATTGTGTAAGAAAACCAAAGAGATGGGAAGGGGGAAGTTTGTGAAAAGCAGATTTAGCAGAGGGGGTTTCTGTCTTTTCAGAATCATGGGAGTAAGTTCAGTGGAGTGAAAAGAGCTACTACGCCATAAGTTGAGAACTGAATTCTGGTCTTTGCTCTGCCACTAACTAGTTGTGTGACCTTGGTAAAGTCCCCACACACAGCTTCACTTTCCCCCCTCTGTAAAATGTTTGGTTTAGGCTGGGTGATCTCCAATGTTCTGTACTTCCATGGAAAGCATTTTAGGCACCTACAGTAGGCCCAGAAGGACATACTGGGAGGCATGGAGATTTTCTCCATGCTGACTGCTGTTTTTCCCCTTCCTCACTTTGCCTGGGGCACGTTAGTGGTTGTGACAAGGACTACTACACAACTGATCTGCCCCTCTTCCAGCAGCCAATTCTGGCTGTGCCTCAAAAGCAGGCTCAAAACCACTGAGCTGGGCATGTGCCTGACAATACCAAAGACAAACAGGCCTCTTTCACAATTTAGCCAACAGCTGGCCCTGGGAATAGGGGCTTAGGTGCACTTGAAGCTTTTTATTAACAGAGTTGTCACTCTTGGTCTCATTTTATAATAGGTTTCATAATGTATCTGATGAAGGGAAAATAAGGAGCTTCAATTTAATATAGTAACAGAAGAATTTAGTTTTTGCACATGGATGGCTAGGATAGCTCTAGGAATTGATTTTTCCTTCTCTCCTTGTGAGCTAACATGTTTCTTCATTTATTATCAGAAATACTAAAACATCTTTTTCAGGAGAGGCTATTCCGAAATATATTTACAGTTCAAATACTGTGGCCCTAATTTTGCTCTCATACCCCTAAGATTTATAATAGTCATCCACTGTCCACTTAACCTTGCTATGATGGGGACAATGTTGTTAATAATGGAATAATCAAATGAAAATGAGAACTGTTTATTCTCTCAAAGAGACAACCTTTTTTTCCTTCTTTTTAAAAAAGTTGTTTTAATGATTTCTGTCTTTATATCACAGTCACATTTGGAAATATTTCTCTAATCCTCACTCTAACCTCCAGATTAAACTCTCCCTTGCAACCAAAAAAGGGGAAAAATCCAATATAGCAACTAAATATCAAAAAGTATATAGTAACATTTTGTTCATGTAGTCCCCTCCCTCTCTACTGTAAGGAAGGAGGCACATTTCATCAACTAAGTCCTATATAAATACTAGCTATTATTATTAACTATTCTCTGGAAACGTTACTGGTTTTTCAAGTACTCGGAGTTTGACTTCCTCTTATCGAGATCTTTTCATTTACATTGCTGTGATCATTACGAATATTGCTCTTTTGGTTCTAGTTATTTTATTCTGCATCAGTTCACACAAATCTTCCAACATTTCTCTGGATACCTCATATTCATTATTTCTTGCCACACCATACTATTCTATGAGCTTCATACACACAGTGTATACCTGACATCTGTTCCACTGACTGATCTCTCTATTTCTTACTCAGTACCAAATTGTTTTGATGATTACACCTTTGTAGCATAGTATGAGACCTAGTACTACTAGTCCCCCCTTCTTTTCTTTTTTTCCATTGATTCCCTTGATATTATTTGTCTTTTATTCCTCCGGATGAATTTCATTATGATTTTTTCCAAGCTCTATAAAGTAATTCTTTGGTAATTTAATTGGTACGGTACTGAATAAGTAAATTAATTTAGATAGTATTGTCATTTTATTATATAGGCTTAGCCTACACATAAGCAATCAACATTTTTCCAATTATTTAGATCCATCTTTATTTGTGTGAAGGATGTTTTGTAATTGTGTTCATATAGTTCCTCTGCATGTCTTGGCAGGCAGGCTCCCAAATATTTTATCCTGTCTATAGTTATTTTAAATAGAATTTTTCTTTCTATCTCTTCTTTTCTGGGTTTTGTTGGTAATATATAGAAATGATAATGACTTAGGTGAGTTTACTTTATATCTTGCAACTGTGCTAAAGTTTTTAATTGTTTTGATTAGCTTTTTAGTTGATTCAAATAATTTTTTGTTATTATTCAGTCCATTTTCAGTCATGTCTGAGACATAAAGTATCTGAGGTTGGATCTGAACTCAGGTCTTTCTGACTCTAGAGTCAGTGCTCTATCCACTATGCTACTTAGCTGCATATTAGCTGTTCCAAAATGTTGTAATTTTAGGGCTGGCTGTTAGGAAAATAATTTGGTTGATTGAGTCTATAGTAAGGTATATGATATATTCATAGACCCCAGATTCCTGGCAGACGATAACACCAAAATGAGATGATGACATCCCTTAGAAACTTTCATATTAGAGCTGTTGTTCAGTTGTTTCAGTTATGCCTGACTCTTTGTGACCCCATTTGTGGTTTTCTTGGCAAAGATACTGGAGTGGTTTGCCATTTCCTTCTGCAGCTCATTTTACAGATGAGGAAACTGAGGCAAACAGGGTGAAGTGACTTGCCCAGGGTCACACAGTTAGCAAGTGTCTGAGACTGGATTTGAACTCGGGAAGATGAGTCTTTCTGACTTTAGGCCCAGCACCATCAACTGTGTGTCACCTAGCTGCCCCAGTTGATTCTTTAGGATTCCCTAAGCAAATCATCATATCATCTGCAAAATAAATGACAATTTTATTTCCTCATTGCTTATGCTTATCCCTTCAATATCTTTTTTTGTCTTATACCTAGGATCTCAAGTACAATATTTAATAGTAATGGTGAAAATGGCCATCCTTGCTTCACCTCTGATCTTACTGGATAGGCTTCTACCTTATCCCTATTACAGATAATGCTTGCTCTTGTTTTTAGATAGATACTTCTTATCTTTTAATTGAAAGCTCCATTTATTCCTCTGCTTCCTAGTATTGCTTTTCTAAAACAGGAATGGGTATTACTTTTGCCAAAAGCCTTTTCTGCATCTATTGAAACAGTCACATGATTTTTTTGGGTTTTTTTGTTGCTGTTGTTAATAATAGTCAGTTATGTTTATAGTTTTCCTAAAACTAAACCAGTTCTTCATTCCTGGTATAAATCCAGTCTGTTCATAGTGTATGACCTTTTGATATGTTTTTGTATTCTCCTTGTTATTATTTTATTTAAAATTTTAAAATCAATGTTCATTAGGGAAATTGGTCTATAGTTTTCTTTTTTTGTTTTGACTCTCCCCGGTTTAGGTATCAAAATCATATTTATGTCATAGCAGGAATATGATAGGATTTCTTCTGTGCTTATTTTGTCACACAGTTTATGTAGTATTGGAATTCATTGTTCTTTAAATGCTTGGTAGAATTTATTTGTCAATCCATCTGGTCCTGTTTTTCCCCCTAGGGAGTTCATCTATGTCTTTCTCTAAGATATGGTTATTTAAAGGTTCCATTTACTGTTCTTTTAATCTGGGCAATTTATATTTTTGTAACTATGCATCAATTTAATTAAGATCATCAGTCTTACTGGCATATAGTTGGACAAAATAGCACCTAACAATTGCTTTTATTTCATTTTCAATGGTTGTGAATTCACCTTTTTATTTTTGATACAGGCAATTTGGTTTTCTTCTTTTAAAAAAAATCAAATTAGCCACTGGTTATCTATTTTATTTTTTGTCTAAAAAGTCTCCAGTTCTATTTGTTAGTTCAGTAGTTTTTACCTTCAATTTTGTTAAGTTCTCTTTTGATTTTCAGGATTTCTATTTCAGTGTTTAATTTGGGATTTTTAATTTATTAGTTTTCTAATTTTTTAATTGCATGCCCAATTCATTGATCTGCTCTTTCTTTCCCATACTGATATAAGCAATTAGAGATATAAAATTTCCCCTAAGTACTACTTTGCTATATCCCATAAATTTTGGCATGTTGTCTTTTTTGTTGTCAGTATCTTTATTTAGTGAGAGCATTGATTGTTTCTATGATTTATATTCTTTACCCACCCATTCTTTAGGATTGTTATTTAGTTTCCAATTAATTTTTAATATATACTTCAAAAATCCTTTATTGAATGTAATTTTATTGCATTATGGTCAGAAAAAGATATATTTAATATTTCTTCTTTTCTTTACTTTTGAGATTTTATGCCTTAATATATGGTTATTTTTTGTGAAGATGCCATGCACAGCTGAGAAGTAGGTATATTACTTTCTATTCCTATTCAATATTCTTCAAAGTTCTATTATATTTAACTTTTCTAAAATTCTATTCATCCCCTTAACTTCTTTCTTATTTTATGGTTAGATCGACAGAGATCTGAGAGAGATAAATTGAGGTCCCCTATTATTATATAATTTTTATAGTTATTATATAGTTTTAGTATCTATTTCCTCCTTTAATTTATTTAACTTTTCCTTTAAGAATTTAGATGCTATGTCATTTGGTACATATATGCTCAATACTGATACTAATTAACTATCTATGGTACCTTTTTAGTAAGATGTAGTTTCAATGTTTATCTCTTTTAACTAGGTCTATTTTTACTTTTGCTTTATCTGACATTATGATTGCTACCCCTGCTTTTTTTTCCTTCAGCTGAATCACAATAGATTTTGCTCCAGCCCCTTATTTTAACTCCATGTGTACCTTTCTATTTCAAGTGTATTTCTTGTAAACAATATAGTATTAGATTCAGGTTTCTAATCCATTCTGATAGATATCCTCTTCCATTTATTGAGTGAATTCATTCCATGCACACATTCACAGTTATGACTACTATGTATTTCCCTCTATTCTATTCTCTTTCCCTTTTTTACCCTGTCCTTTAAGAGTCAGGTTTGCTTCTGACCACTGCCTCCCTTAATCTGCCCTTCTTCATATTCTCTCCTCTACCTTTCTCTTAACCCCTTTCCCTTCTACTTTCCTGTTTGGTAAGATGAATTTTTGTACCTAATTGTGTGTATTTGTATTTTCCTTTCTCAAACTAGTTCATATGAGAGTGAGGCTTAAGTGTCATCCACTCTTTCCCACTATCCCTTTCATTTTTTAAACTCTTCCTTTTATGTCCCATTTATGTGAGATAATTTTCTATATTCTTTCTCTCCCTTCCCTCATCTCCCACTGCATTCCTCCTACCCATCCTTCCATTCTTCTTTTGAGACCATCCAAACATAATGGAATCACAATTGGGCTCTCTAATCATACTTCCAAGACTCTTGGTGATGATAAAGTTGTGAAGGATAATATGTATCATCTCCCCACATAATAACGTAAACAGTTTAATGTTTTTAGTCCCCTGTGATTTCTCATTCATACTTATCTATTTATGTTTCTCTTGAGTCTTTGCTTCAATGTAATATTTTCTATTTGACACTGGTCTTTTCATCAGGAATGCTTTAAGGTCCTTACTTTATTAAATATCCATTTCCCTCTATAGGATTATACTCAGTTTTGCTGTGTAGGTTATTCTTGGTTTTAATCCTAACTTCTTTGCCTTCTGGAATATCATATTCCAAGTCTTCCAGTTCTTCCTACACACAGCTGACAAAGTGATTTTCCTTAAGTACAAATGTGAACATGAGACTCCCTAATTCAATCAGCTCCAGTGGCTTCCTATTGCCTCTAGGATACTATATAAACCCCTTCGTTTAGCCTTCATAACCGGCCCCTCATCTAACTTTTCAGCCTTATTGAATATTATTCTCTCTCCTGAACTCTACTTTTCTCTGGCCCAACTAGCCTTCTCTTTGTTCCTCATACATGACGCTAGATCTTTGTCTCCTTGTCTTTGCATTGGTCACCCCTTGTGCCTAGAATTCACTCTTTACTTCAGTCTCATAGAGTCCCTTTTTTCCTTTAAGACTCTGATCAATCACCATCTTCTGCATCAAACTTTTCTTGATCTCCCCAACTCCTAGTGCCCTTCCTCCCAAACTACCTTGTATTTAACGATTTTGTATATATTTCTATTTATTCCCTTTATATTTCTGCTGCATATATTTATGTATGTACTTGTAGTAACTTCCATTAGAATGTAAGCTCCTCCTGAGTAGAGATTGTATCATTGTTTGCATTTGTATCCCTAGCACTTAACACAGTGCCTGGCACACAGTAGGAGTTTAACAAATGCTTGTTGATTGATTGAATTATTAACTTTCATCTGCTCTGTATATATCTTCTACATACCTAGCTATTTCATGTTTGCCTTTCTTGTTTGAATGTGAGCCCCTTGAGTGAAGGAACTATTTTTGTCTCTTTTTATATCTACTACTTAGTATAGTGCCTGGCACTAGTAAGCAGTTAATAAAGATTTTTGACTAAACTATGATTTCAAGGAGAATTGGTGACAATACACTGGATAGTACCATGTAGTAAAGTTTCTAGATTTTCTGGGTGGGAGCAACAAGTTAGAAGTGAGCAATTCTTCCCAGTGTACCGAGCTCTTCTAGTCATGTGAACACCTGTGACACAACGGTTACACAAGTATACATATATACAAGCTATCATTTGATTGGTTTTTACTGCCCCTCTACTCTCCAGGGAACAAAAAAAGGAATAGTTGTGTATACCCTGTGTTGTGTTGGCCTTTGGAATAAGTGAAATGTGTGGTTCCTATGTAATATGACTTAAAAGATCACCGGGACGGAAATCTCTCCTCAGGGGTATGCTAGTAAATTTTTAACAATCAACTCTTGGGGAGGGAGAAGGAATGTACCCATGACACACTTTAAGTTTAATCTGCAGTATTAACATTTTCTCCATCACTTTCTTAAGTTTAGAAATCAAGAAAACATCAAAAGTCCTGATTTGTAGTGTTTTTTCCCATTTCTTAGGCGATACTGAACACTTGACACTGAAAATTTAACAATCCTCAGCTGGTTAGAGCTGGCTTTAGCACATCCCTGTTCTCTCTGAGTCCCCTCCTCCTTCCAATCCTGCCTCACAGTATCAACTCTACTACCCTTCATTCCACCATTATAGCTTCAGGCCTTTGAGTCTGAAGACTTTTTTTTAAGTGTTCACTATAAAAATGTAGATACCTTGGCTGGGTCAGTCAGGCCTTAGGACATTATGAGGTAACCTTAGCAGGGATTAGAGCCATAGAATGTTAAAAGCTGGAAGCACCTCAAATCATTTAGTACAGTTCCCTAATTTTATATTGGTAGGAAACAAGACACAGGCAGAGAAATGATTTACCCAAGGTAGCACAGCAAGTTAGGGGTAAAGGTGGGACTCTATGCCAGGTTTCCACAGATCTCCCCAAAATGTAATTCAGGAGAGAGTTAATGAAAGAAGGGTAGCAGTGAAGTACAGAGAGAGGGAACCCTGCTGGAGAGAGCAAAGGGGCAATGACAGGGAAGGAAGGGAACTCATCCTTCAGAGTATAGCCCAGGTAACTGTGCTTCCAGAAATTACTGAAACCTGGGCCATATGAAACCCCACTTCTGCAGAAAGTGCTTGTGGAAAATGTTATTAGGAGTAGCATTTCAGGGGAGAATATTTCTTGTTGCTGAGTGGAAGCAGACAGAATTGTTAAAGAAGTAATACAACATTTATTCTGGATGATTAAACATTTCAAGGAATTAAAGAAAGCAGCAGAAAGTTCAAATCTTACCAAGTCTTTGCTCCCTTACAAATATTTGCCTTAAATAGCATATGAAAACCCAACTATCTGAGTGCCTGTACTACTTGTATTCATAAACGGTGTTGGAAAACAAACACAGGAATGTGACTGTTCTTTCCAGATACAGAAATTTCCCTGGGAATATTTTCTTTTTCATTTCTTGTCTCCTCATTTGGAAGCCCCAGGAAAAGCCTGAAGGAATCTTGGACTCTATTCCATTAAGTTATTGTTCCATTGTAACTTTCTATGTATCTGATCTATTGAGATATTGAATGAATGAATAAGTATTTAAGTGCCTACTATGTGCTAGGCACAACATGAAGCACTGGGGATCAAATATTAAACCCTCCATTTGGTTTTCAAGGCCCTGGCTCCCTCCTATCTTTCCAGTCTTCTTACATCTCTTACATCTTACGTCATCTTATTCCTCCCTCCCCACCCCACACCCCCACCCAGCAGCCAGTACATGCGCGCTCGCGCACGCACACACACACACACACACACACACACACACACACCCTTGTATTCTGCAATCTGGTGATACTGGCCTCCTTGTTCTTCCTTATGCAAGGCATTCCCTCTTCCGACTGGGCATTTTCACTAACTGTCTTCCATGCCTGGAATTCTCTTATTTCTGCTTCCTGGCTTTCTTGGCTTCCTTCAAGTCCCAGCTAAAATCCCACCTTTTTCTTGTAAAATGCCTTCCCTGTTCCATCCTAATGCTAGTGCCTTCTCTTTGGTGATTGCCTTCTGTTTATCCTCTATATAGCTTGTTTGTGCAGAGATATTTTCTTACTGTTTCTCTCCTTGAGAACATTGACTATTTTGCCTTTATTTGCATCCCCAGCCTTTAGTAGAGTGCCTGGCACGTAGTAGGTACTTAACAAATGCTCAATGCCTGACTGACATATATATGTATGTAAGCATATATGTAAATGTGTATGTGCACACACATGTGTATAAGTATATCTATATATCCCATATATATACGTGTGTATATGTGTGTATACATATGTATGTATGTATGTATGTATGTGTGTATATATGTGTATATATATATATATATATATATATATATATATATATATATATACACATATCCTTAAGATGACTGGGAGCCACTGATGTTTATTGAGTAGGGGGAGGTGACATGGTTAGACTTCCACTTTAGGAAAATTAATTGTCAGATGAGTGGAGGACAGCCTGGACTGAGGAGAGACTTAAGGAAAGGAGATTTAACATACTTATTACTTTAAACAGGATTGCAATAGTCCAAGGGTGAGGTGATGAAGCTCTGCACAAGGAGGGTGGCAGTATCAGGAGAGAAGAGGGCATATACAAGAAAAGTTATGAAAGTAAAATCCAGAGTATTTGACAAGTATGTTTTCCCACCAGCTGTACTCCTTGGCCTTGGACTCTGTCATCACTAAGCTCTCAGGAAACCTTTTCATCATCCTTTGAGATTGCATCAGCTTTGGTACTTATACCTCTGGTATTTTTACTCCTTCAGCACCATCAGCACCCTCTGGTCCTCTAATTGGAGTTCTGGAGAGTAGAGCAAAAAACCCTCCCAAAGTTTCTGTTTAAAGAGGGCTCATAGTCCAGCCAACTCTTCATTTCATACCAGCTACACTCCTTGGACTAGACTGTACCATGCCCCAAGTGGCTGGGGCCTTTTTCTACCACCACCCCCCTTTTCAGCTTTCTTTTGTTTGTTGTCTTCCTCCATTAGACTGTAAGTTCCTTGAGAGCAGGAATTGTTTTCCTTATTTGTATCACCAGCAGAATGTTTGGCTCATAGTAGATGCTTGATAAATGTTTATTGATTGACTGCATTTTAGGATGATTACTATGACAGCTGAGGGGGGGATGGATTGGAGTGGGGAGAGACTTGCAAAAGTCCAGGAGTGAGTTAAGAAGGGCCTGCAACAAAGTAGTGGTAGTGTCAGAGGAGAAAAGGGAGTATATACAAGAGATATAACAAAGGTGAAATCAACAGGCATTGGCAACAGATTAGATATGGGAGGACAGTGAGAGTGAGGAGTTGAGGATGACACCTAGGGTGTAAGCATGAGCGACTGGAAGGATGGTGGAGCCCTTGAAAGTAATAGGGATGTTTGGAAATGGAGAAGGTTTAGGAGAAGAAATGATGAGTTGAGTTTTGGACATATCTACTAGACAAGTCCAAAGTTTAAGATGTTTATTAGGCATCCAGTTTGGGGTGTCTTGATGTTGTTTGTCCTTTGTTCTCAAAGAGGACCATGGCATCAGAAAGGTGATGCCATGACATGCAAGTGAATTGGATTTAAGTGACGGAGGGTCGTGCAAAGTCAGCAGCCTCACTTTCTCCTCTGGAGCCATCTGGGGCCAGTGGCAAAATCTAGATCAAACGATGAGAAATGGCCCCCTTGGGATGTCTAATAGACAGTTGTAGATGTAAGTCTAGAGGTTAGGGTTGGATAAGTAGATCTGAAAATATTGAGCATAGAGATAATAATTGAATGTATGGGAGTTGATGACCATTGATTTTTTAAAAGTAATTTTTATTCATGTCTTCTGCTTTTTACATCATCATAGTTATCTCCAGTATGTATTCTCTTTCTCTTAGTCATTCCATATAACAAATAGTATTTTTAAAGACAAAAAGAGGGGGAAAGAGGAGAGGAAATCAGCACAAGTGATCAATACATTGAAATAATCCAGAAGACATGTGCAATGTATAATATCTGTGGAACTCCCACCTCCACAAAGGGATATTTGGGGATGTGCTTTCATATCTCTTCATTTAAGTCATTCTGAGATCACCAATACTAAATGAAACATACAGAGGGAGAAGAGAAGAAGGCTTAGGACAGAGACCTGGGGTCACTCACCTTTAGTGAAGGTGACTTGGATGAAGATTCAGCAAAGGAGACTGGGAAGGAGCCGTTAGAAGGCAGGAGGAGAGCCAGGACAGAGTAGTATCCCTGAAGCCTAGAGAAAAGACAGTATCAAGAAGAGAGATGATCAACAGTGTTAAAGGCTGCAGAATTGTTAAAAAGGAATAGGATTGAAAAGGTGGTGTTGGATTTGGCAATTAAGAGATCAATGGGAACTTTGGAGAGAGGATTTTCAGTTGAATGATGAAGTCAGAAGCTGGACTACAGAGAGCTTTAAAAAGTTAGTAAGAGGAAAGGAAATGGAGGCATCTGTTACAGACTGCCATCTAAAGGAGTTTAGCCATGAAAGGGAGAAGAGATATGGAACATTAGTTAGTGGCGATGGACAGATCAAGCAAGGGTTTTTTGAGGAGAGATATGTTTATAGGCAGTAAGGAGAAGGCCTGTGGATGAGAAGACATTGAAGAGAAGTGAGGGAGTGGGGAATCTGCTGGTGAAGACAGGAAGGAATGGTATCACTTATGCATGCAGAGGGATCTGTCCTGACAAGGAGAAGGGCTACCTCTTTATTCGAAACAGGGGTAAAGGAAGAGATAGTGGCAGAAGTCATCTGGGTGATGTGAGATGAGGAATGGATAAGAGGGAGGTCTCAGCAAATGGCTTCAACTTTCTCAATAAAATATGAGGCAAGGTTCTAAGCTGAATTGGGTGGGGAGACAGGGAGCCATGGATGGTTTGAGTATGGATGAAAAGGTTTGGAAAAGTTACTGTGCTGAGTGAGATAGTGAATTATTTAGGTAGGTGTAAAAGGGCCCAGTAGAGATTATGTAGCATCAATTTGGAGTGGACCCAGTCAGCATCATTTCATCATTTCCCGAACTTTGTTTAGCAGCATGTGAATGGGAGCAAAGGCAGTAGATGGTGGGAATAATCTAAGGCTGAGGTTTGGCAGGACAAACTCTGAAATCTAATAAGGGGACAAGGGACTCGAGAAGAAGGCCGTGTAAAGATGAACTGGCTCACTAAGCAGTCAGGGCAGAGAGGGGAGTGTAGCTAATGAATGATGGCCTGGGAAAGAACTAGGGGCTTAAAGGATTGGAGGTCACAGTGAGGATAAAGACCAGGGTAGGGGGTGGAAAGGCTGAGGGAGAGGTGGAATGACAATCAATTTTGATAAGGGAATTTCAGAAATCATGTACATGGAAGTTGTACATTTGTGAGGCTTAGCAAGAGCAAAGGTTTTACCATCTTTGTGTGTAGCTGAGTGTTTTAACAATCTGGCTAGCAGCTTCTGTGAGGGTTTAAGATTCACCCACAGCCAGCACCCAGAAAGCTGCCAACAGCACAGGTTCTTTCGAGCTGCTTAAGCAAGAGAAACAAGGTGAAGGGGTTGACAGGCTTACTTTTAATTCAAATATCATTCAGTTAGTTCAGAGGAAAAAACCAGCACCCTGAACTTCAAAACAAAATGCAAATAAATTACAAACATCAACACACTTTGTCTGATTCAAATCCCAACAGATAGTTACCAGAGTTCAACAAAGTTTCAACATCCGGGTTTACAAGCTGGAGAGCTCCTTAACTACAGCTGCCTGCAGTCTCCTCATCAACATCATCTCCAGAGCCCCGCACAAATGGCTCTGTCCTCCCTTCTTATAGGGCTTCAGACATCAAACATCATCTGAATAACCAGAGCTCAGGCTCTGGTGATTGGTTCTTGAGTTGGCCCCTCCCCTTAGGACCCTGAGAGGTTCACATCCACATGGATTACCTTAACACCTAATGAGGTTTGGGCCCGGGGCTTAGCACCTAGTAAAGCTCACTGAGATAAATTGAGTCACTCAAAGAAAACAAAGGCCATTCTGGTTACACTGAGGTGAGGAAGAGTACCTCATGTGAAATGAGTAAATGGAGGAGCTGGGAAGTTAAGGTGTTTGAGGGAGTATCAATATGTATGTTGATGTCTCCTAGTACAAGGGGCCAGAGTCAGAGGAAAGAATGTGACACAAGCACTGAACTCATTGAGAAAAGAAGGGGTGTCCTGGAAGTTGGTTGACAACGGCTAACAGAATTTTCATTGGGTGGTATACTTGGATTGAATAAACCTCAAATGAGGAGAGGTGACGGAGTGATGATGAGCCTGCTATTGGTAAATGGGAGCAAGGAGCATTCCAACTTTAGCACCTTAATCAGTAGGGGAATGAGTGAAAGTGCAGCCAGTGCTGGAAAAGGAGGCCAAAGAGGCTGTGTCATCACGAGGGAGCCAGACCTCAGTGAGAGCCAAAAGGTGGAAGGAGTGGGGAAAGCAAAGATTTAAGATGAAATCAAGTTTGTTATCTATGAAGCAGGGATTCCAGTAGCTTCAGAGTAGGACATTTGGGGGGTTGGTGTGGGTTGAGGGGGATAGGAATAAAGGAGTAGGCAGCAGTGGGTAGAGAATTGAGTTTAAGTGATGATATCGGGGGGGGGGGGTCAGAACACCTGGGATAGGGAGTTTATAGCCAGTGGGGAGTTTGTTAATCATTGAGGAATGAGTTCATGTTGGTTATCAATATTCTTAGGGGTTTGGCCTCAGGGTGGGGTTCTCTCAGGGCCTTGGGCAGTTCAGGTCAGTGGTCAACTGGAGGAAGCTAAGGGGAATTGTGTTACTTCCCTTTCTGATGGCTGGAAGTCAGGCAGGAGACCTGGCACAATGAGGCCTTTCTCCTCTTCCTGCAGAAGGCAAGATACTAGGTAAGGGATTTAGCATAAGGGAATAGCATTTTTTTGCCCTTATTGAAAAAGGCAAAGACTGGTATACAACATTGTGTAATATATGTCTGTGTGTGTGTGTGTGTATACACACACATACATATATATATCTGTATACATACACACACAGAGAAAATGTATAAATACAAATATGCATATATTGTATATATGTATGTATGTGCATGCACACGCATGTGTGTGTTATACTCACATGAATCTGTTATCTCATTATTTCAGGAGTTCCCTCCAGTAATGCAAATCAAATCACATCCATGCCCGCCAAACTTGTGGTGACTCTTGTCTATGTTGTCCCTAAAAAGGATCTTCCTTGTCCTTGTCCATTTCCCCATCTTGTCATACAATTTCTTGATAATATTCTTTATTCTGGTCCTTTTTTGAAGTTCCCCCTTTGTTAAATGTTTCAGCCTGCTCACACCCACCAACACAGCACTGCATTCTCCTTAGTGTGATTTTCATCTTTAGTTCTTTGTAGGCAGTGGTTGATAGTTCAGGTCTCACTACCATACAGAAACACTGCTAAAATGTCAGTATTGAGAACATGTGCCTTTGCTTTCATGGGAAGCCTGAGATAAGTAAAAGAGCTTGGCAGATCCCTGAAAGCAAATCTAGCCCACTTTCCTCTGACTTTTCAACTATGGGTGGAGCTCATTACCCATCTGCGCTGTCTTAGATATACATACTGTGGGACAAGTTCTATAGAGTACCCATCTAATATATATTTGAGGGCCCTGGTTGATAAAGTTCTGAGTGAGAAGCTATTACACTGTGTATCTGTTCTATTTTACCTTCTAATGAAGTTGCCAAAAAATTTAATTGATATGACTATATGTCAACCCTGAAAAATAGTTAAGGTAGCATTTTATCCTGTTATTTGTTGCTTCTGTTATTTGGGACAGTTATTTTCAATTCATCAAGGCATTTAGTACCAAGATGGGCACTCCCCAAGTTCTGACTTCACTATGGGAAGTCTGAAGCGGCAAAACCACTTCACCCAAAAGATATGATAACTTGGCTGGAAGAGCCCCCATCTAAGGGGTGATGTCATGTAGTGTCACAATTTATGCTCCCTTTTCCAACATGGGGGAAATTGGATGGAAATTGATGAAAATGAATATCATGGTTAGCCAGAAGAGGAAGAGGTTACAAAAGAACAGCCAGGAGTGGGAGAGAGGAGAGAAAACAAAAGAAGAAGGAAGAGGTAGGTCCACTAACTTTACCTTGCTGACAGGGAAAATTTAAGGGTTGAGTGTATTTATGTGAACCTCAGGTCTATTTTAGAGGAACCATCTAGAGGACCCATCGGCTTCTGACCATGTCACTTACCTACTCAATAAACTAGAATGGCTCCATATACCTCTAGGATCAAAGATAAAATCCTCTCTTTGGAATTGAAAACCCTTTAAAACCTGGTCCAAACCTACCTTTTCAGCCTCATTAACCATTACCCCTCTTCACATACACTATGACCCGACCAAAACGACCTTATTGCTCATACAGAACATTACACCTCCCATATCTATGCTGTCTCCCCTGTCTGAATTCACTTCATTCTCATCTTGGCCTCTTAAGATTTCCTAGTTTCCTGTAAGGCTCAGATCAAGTTGTGAAGCTTCTATAGAACGTCTTTCTTGATCTCCCAACTAACAATAATAATAATTATTATTATAATAGCTAGCAGGTTTATAAAACACTTTACACACATTATTTCATTTGATTCTGACAATAACCTCATGAGGTAGGTGTTATTATCTCCTTTTTACACAGGAGGACACTGAGGCTGAGATGTTAAGTGACTTGACCACTGTCACATAGCTAATAAGTGTGTGAGGCACAGTTTAAACTCAGGTCTTCCTGACTCCGAGTCTAGTGTTCTGTCCACTTTGCCATCTGGCTGCCTCTAAATTATCTTGAATCAATTTTACATAATCCTAAATCTTTACATTGTCTACCCCAGTAAGACTGTAAGCTCCTTGAGGGCTTCACTTTGGCCTTTGTACTGCCAGCATCTAGTACAGTACTTGGTATACCATAGGAGCTTAATAAATGCTTGTTGACTGAGCACTCCTCCCTACCAGCTGGATGACTATCAGACATGCCCCCCCAAAGGATGGGCCCTGGAACAATCACCCCAATTCATCCTACCCTAGAGATTATTCTGCTTCTGACCACAATTCTGCTTCCACCACCATGGCCATCACAGTGACTTACAATAGTCCAATGGAAAGAACCCTGGACTTGAAGTCAGAAAATATGGGGTCAAGTCCCATCACTGCCTTTTACTTCCTATGTCACCTTAAACAAGTCACTTAACCTTTCAACCTCAGTTTCCTCATCTATAAAATGTGGGATTTAGGTGATATGATATCTATAATGCTATTTGTGATGAACTAGAATCAGTTTGGCCTCTGCATATATAGTTAGATATACCCTAGGTTTGACTCCTAGCTCTGTCTTATTTGCTAGCTATATGACCTTGCACAAGTCGTTTCCCTTCTTGGGACTCAGTTTCCTCATTTGTAAAATGAGGAATAGTTTTAAGGTCCATTCCACCTTGGAATTCTAAAAACTTTTAGTACCATGAGACATGATTAGCTATTGCCTCTTTTTGTTTGTTGTGTCAAGGGGGAAGATCACTTATTTCCAGTCTTTCTTGGGATAAGTCAATAAATTAATATGTCATAGCTGTGTCATTTTGTTGCAATGAATATTCCTTTCACTGACCCAGATTCCACCTCCTCTGTGAATGCGTAGATAGTTTTTGAGAATTGTTATGGGTGAAAAACTCATCATCCTATGGCCAACTGATGAGTCTTTCTGACCTTTGTTAAGCTGGTTTTCAGACAACACGCATACTGTCCATCACTGTGTACATATCTGAAGCCTTTCCAGCATGATAAGACCTGCCAGAGATTTTACTTCATTGATACAACCTTTGAGAACCCATGGTCACTTCTAATTGATGGTGCATCATCACAGGATGACTTTGGTGGAGGTTTCTTGGTACACGGGACAAAATAGTGAAGGGAGAACAATTCTTAAAAGTAATCTATCTGACCATCCTTTTTTAAAGGGACTACATGCCCTATTATACAGTTGTATAATGCCAGAGCAGCTCTGGATCCAGACAATGCTGTCTTCCAGACTCTGTGTGCTGCTACAATCTGATTCCTTTCTTTGGGGGATTGGTCATGGCTGAAATCCTCTCCCTTCTGACCCTCTGGACTTTGTCACCAAGACTCAGCGGCCTTCTCACCCTGGAGCACTCTTCAGTCATCCTATCTCCTATCTCCTATTGAAGAGTTCCTTTAGAGGTCTCTATTTTGGGGATAAGCCCAGACTGGCCAAGTTTCATTCCCCTCCTACCTGTGCTTGTGACTCTGGATTTCTTCACTAGGCCCCAACCTGGGTACCTCCCCCTCCCCCTCCCCTTCTCCTCTCCTCCTTTTAGCCCCTCCCTTTTTAAATCCTTTTCATGTGTTTTCTTGCCCTGTTAAAACATGAACATCTTGAGTGAAGGAACTGTCTTTCTTTTGCTTGTATTTGTATTCCCAGCATTTAGTAGTGATTGGCACATAGTAAGTGCTTAATAAATGTTTCTTGCCACTGGCCTATCTAATTGTCTCTGCCTCTTGGTTTCCCTCAAGATTCAGCTCAAACTCTACCTTCTACAAAAGGCTCTTCCCAACATACCCCCTCACTCTTCTCTTCCCCAATTGCTAGTGCCTTCCCTCTGAGATTGCCTTCCATTCACATACTATATATAGAGAATGTAAATGGAAGGTAGGTGTGTGTATGTGTATGTATACATACATACATACATATATACACACAGAGACAGTATAAATAGAAAGTAATCTCAGAGGGAAGACAAATATACATATAGAGTATATATATTACATATAATGTATATACACACATATACAAATGTGTGTGTATATGTATATATTTTTTAATGTAATATGTAAGATCATGATGTCTCCTCCCATTAAATTATGAGCTCTTTGAACACAGGAAAATATTTTTGCTTTTCTAGCAAGAAATTTCTTTTTTTATTTGCTAGCACTTAGTGCAGTGTCTGACTCATAGGAAGGGCTTAGATAAATGCTCATTGACTGACTGGTGAACTTTGTCCAGAGCTGGGCTTCCATGCTGAGCGATCAGTCAGAGGCGCTCTTCTCTCCATCCCTTGGAGGCACCCCACTCCCAGCAAGAAAGCAAGAAAACTCCCTTCAAGTGAGTTCCTGAGACAACTCCCACCCCATAGAGGAGGCCTTGCCCATGAATGGCTTTGTAGAGCTAGATATGTGGAAAAGATTCAGACCAATACAGTCTCTGAGGTAAGAGCCCAGGGTAAAGCTCTGTTGAGCTTTGGAAAGATTTCCAGCTATAGCAGAGTTGCCTCCCTGGGTACTCAAACAAGGTCTCTAGGGAGCTTTTCCCTATTCCTCAATCCTGGTCTGGTCCATCTGAGAGACAGAGGGCTTCTATGCTCAAAATAACATTACCATTTTCACTAAGGCTATGTCAATCAATTGCTCTATGAATCCAATTTCTAGTCCTGTAACTTCTATGACCAAAACACTCCTCCTTGTCCATGACTCTCCTCTAGATATCATTTTTCCTCTTTTAGAATGTAAGTTTTGTAAGGGCAAGGGTTATCTTGTTTGCTTGCCCACTTGGCATGGTTCCCAGCATATAGAAAGCACTTAATAGACTTTTTTCTTTCATTCATTCACTCTTCAGTTGAGAGCCATTTCTAATCAAACAACTGATCAACTAGCATTTATTAAGCACCACTGTGTACCAGGCACCATTCGAGGTTCTGGAGATAAAAGACAAAAAAGGATCTTCTATTCTATCATGGGAAACAACCTGTAGGCATAATAAAGAAATGCAGACAAATACAAGGTAATTTTGGAGTGGGGATAACCTTCGGCAGCTAGGAGAGACAGAAGGATGAATATAAAATACATTTCAAAAGAAGAAGGAACAGTACTTTGTGCCTGGATATAAGAGGTATAGTGGTAGGAAAGGAAAGGGAAGAACAGCCAAAGATAAAAAAATAAAAATAAATAAATAAATAAATATATATATATATATATATATATATATATAGAGAGAGAGAGAGAGAGAGAGAGAGAGAGAGAGAGAGAGAAACAAACACAAATCAATCAATTAACCTTAACAAAGAAATCACGGAAGGGAGACAGATTGAGGAAAAAGTTGATGAATGTGATTTGGAGCATGTGGAGATTGAAGCAACAGTGGGACATCTAAGCAGAGAGCAGGTACTTGGAGAGGCAGAACTGGAGCTGAACACAGGAGCATTCAAGTCTAGTCCAGGCCCTTCCAAGACATTGCCAGCGATTACCTCCAGCAGTGACTCCAAGATGGCCTGAAATGATCTCAGGACAGAACAATTACAAGGAAATAAGCCCCCCTACTCACTTCCTTGCCCCCTTGGGTCCTTGTGTAAACACTCTGCAAGCCACATTCTTATATAAACAGCCTTATCAGCTGAATGAATGAATGATAAAGTATGCACATTGTGTGCTAGGCCACACATACAAGAAAGCAAGAGAGTCAGTACCCTCAAAGAACCTCCATTCTCTTGGGAGAAGGTAACACGTAAAGAGGACCTGGAAAGGGGAGAGTGAGGAATAAAGAAGTGTAGTGGCATGGTTTGGAAATAACCAGGACATTACTGCACAGGCCTAATTTTGAAAAAGATAAGCTGGAAATCATACCTATCAGAGCCTAGGATCATCCCGGGGTCAGAAGTCCAAGGTTCTAGTGGGAGAGATATAAGTGAGTTGAGGAGGGTAAGGAAGTTGGCCAGAATGCAGGCCTCATAATTTAGATACTATTCTGCACTTGTGAAAAAAGAGCCCTGGCTAGTTCTTATACTTGTGACATTTGGAGTGAAGAAGGAACTAGGGCTGGTTTCCCATTTCTATAAAGAAACAAAACTCTATGAAGAGATGAGCTGCTCCGCTATGAAGAAGATGAAGACCTAGCCATCACAACACAGAGAAGAAAGAGTGGTAGAGAGCTTGGTGGAGCCTGGGTGTGATGGGTCTGAAATTCTCCAGAGAACCATCCCTGATTCCCATCTCTTTTCCTGCTTTAGCCTGAAATCCAGAGTACCCAAGAGGCCTGGCAACTGACCCACCCAGCAATTGAAACCTAAGTGTATCTTTGCCTTAGAACTTTTCCCTTGTTTGTGCTTTGCTACGTTCCTGCCCTTGGGTGATTTGTTTTAGGCCTAGAGCTTCCCACAATGTACCATAATAAAAGCTTATTAATTTATGCATTACTCGTCTGCCCATTTTTTAATAAAACTCTTTCTAATTAATACAACTACTGTTAAGGACCAAGATAGACTGTCACTTGTATAGAAGCCACTACTTGACTCTCAGGTCTGACAGCATTGACTTTCAAACAAGATACTGAAGCTTATAATATCATTTGCACCCAGGATTCATGAGTCCTATATATGGTTAGTAATCTTGAAGACCACGATCTTTGAAGAATTAGTTACAAGTGACCCAAAGTTCAGTAGGGAGTCATGTGATGGACACAGTAGATTGCAGTACACATCTATGTGCAAGAAGTGGCATAAGGGATATTACCAAGGAAATGCATAATCTGAAAAGGAAGTGGGATGCTCAGGTAGTGGAAGCAAAGACTATGAGATGAAGAACCCCAAATTTTTATTAGTACTTATAAAATGTTAAAAAAAAATCTAGAGGAATGTCTTGAGGATCTTCTGTAAAGTATGGATGCATTGTAATTTGCACTGGTGGAAGGAATCCCTACATCAGTGAGATCACAGATCCCTCACAGCACTGAAGTTTATTAGAAGTGATCTTTTGCTCTGGCTCCAGTTCAGGAATATTCGCCAGTGTCTTTAGAGCCCAAAGGGAATTAAGGTAGGGCCTAGAGCTAGTGTTACTAATCATGCAAAAGATGGAAGAATAAAGCCCAGTTATATGCAGCAACAACAGTAAGATCACACTAATTCCTCAGTTATCCCGCCACAGTATCTTAGAGTGTAATTGACGGCTTAGATTCTGCTTCACTCTACCATTTGGACACTACTGTACATCAGATAAGCTAGCAAGTATAATGCCATCTGTTGAGTAATTATCAGTAATAAGCATTGAGTACCATGCATTTGCTGTCTATAACTAAGGAATTTAATTGTTTTTGTGTTTGAATGAATGCAGCCCTGTAAGCTTTATGAGGAGAATATCCTTTAAGTGTCTTAGAGGGGAGGCAGTAAGTGCCCTGGAATAAACATGGAAAATAAGACTCTAGTCCTGGATTTGTCACTATCATGCTGGGTGACATTGTGGTCACTTTCCTTCTGTTGTGCCTCATTCTCCTGTGCTGTTAAATCTAGACTTCCAGGTATGAAATCCTATGAGTCGATGAACAACAGCTCCTGACACATGCTTTTGGTCTACTGTGGTACATCTGCCTGACTAGCAAGAGGGGCCATTTCAGCAACACCCATTAGCATGCATCTCAATAAATTCCTTCTCTAGTTGCTGCCAATATTTCCGTCATAAATAGATGCACATATAGAGCTTTTAGCTTAAAATTTTACCAAGTGGGTCAACTTTTTTGACCATTTGCTTTTCTAACTTGATGGTTAAAAATAAGCAGGGTGGGAACATAGCCCAAAGGCTTTTATTTACTTATCATCCCCTAGCAAATGGGAAAGTTGTGTAACAAAATGACAGCATTTCCGATCAAAACTTCTCTGTTCTGGAGATGATTTCCCCTCTTGACATTATACACTTCATCTAATGGACCAGCTCTGCCTGCTTCTCATTTGCCTGATAAAATGTGCTGCTGGAAAAACAAGAAACGATTTTGTATTTCCTTGGATTTAGTGCGCCTACAATAATGGGGGCCAATTGATGGATGGCTGTGTGGTTCTGCATTGTACGCTGGGAGTTTATGTCCATCTTCCCATCTAACTCTTGCTCCATCAACCAGACCAGAATGTATCAAAACTGAAGCTTGGGGGATTTGCCTGTGCTCCAGTAGCTCTCGTTAATTACGAAGCCCAGATAATTAAAATAATGCAGTTGCTCCAGGAGGCTTAGCAGTATTTGTGCCTGTCTGTTGCCATAGCTTTGCGTGTGGTATTTAGAGAAAGGCAGTTAGCAATCATTACTCTTTCCCCTCCAGAGCCAAGCCAACAGACTGCAAAACAAAAATAAGTCTAATACCAGTGATTCACTTTCTGTCACCAGGCTCTTTAACCTCCTAGCTCTGAAGCTTGCCACAGCCACGGCTGTGTCCACATCAATGCAGAGGGAGTATGTGCACAGCATGTTGCTCGAAGAAGCAATGCTGCATAATCCAAGTGCATCCTGACACTTCACCACTTATTCCATCCCAGGCATTCCCATCAGTTAAGGGGAGGTGAAATGTAGCTATCCAAGCATCTGTGGGAATGATTTCTGTATTGCCCCTGAAAAGAGGGGGAAATGGAGGGAATATAATCAAATCCAACTGGCGAATGGTAAATTAGGTTATCTTGCTTTTTCCATTTAAAAACTCCTATGAAAAAATGAAGTTCCTATATTGTTAAATCCTGCCTGTTTCACTCCATTTTAAATACATCTGCCACTAAGAGAATTATTCTAATAAAAAGGTTCATGATTTATTTGAACCCAAATATAAAGAATAATATTAATAATAGCTGATGTTTATAAAGAGCTTTAAGGTTTACAAAATACTTTACTTACACTATCAAATTTAAGCCTTGCAACAACCCTGTCAGGTAAATACAAAAGTTATTATTATCCCCATTTTACATATGAGGAAACCAAGACTCAGAAAAGTGAAATAACTTACCTAAGGTCACACAGCTACTAAGTGTCAGAGCTAGGATTTGAACTCAGGTCTCTCCAGATTCCAAGTATATTACCAAGTAAAAATAACGACAAGAATATCTTACATACGTATAGTACTTTATAGTTTACAAACTCTACCACATCATACAGGGGAAAGAGCCTTGCGCTCTCCAGGTCACCAGCTCCATAATCTTGGGTAAGTCTTTTCACCTCTCAGAGCATGGAAGGGAGATATACTTTAAACCAAGGTTAGTCTCTATTTATTTTACATACATTGTGTACATGTTGTCTCATGTATATATGCTTCCTCCCCTGACAGAATGTAAGCTGCTTAAGGGCAAATGCTTTCTGATTTTGTCTTCAATTGTGTCTTTGTATCCCTAAGAGACTGGATCAGTACCTGGAGCCAACATGATAAATGTTCATTGATTGAGCCTTAATTTTTTCACCTATAAGTAAGGGATCGTAATACTTATACCACCTGTATCATAAGAATGTTGTGAATTTCTAGTCAGTCCATCCCTCAACAAGCATTTCTTTAGTTTCTTCTTTAAAATAATTTTTATTGATGTTTTCTGTTTCTTACATCATCTTATTATCCCATGTATCCCTCCCCATTCCCAAGAGCCATCCTGTATAACAAATAGTACTTTTTTAGAGAGAGAGAAAAAAAGTCAGCACAATTGATTGATAAATTGAGAAAGTCCAAAAACATGTGCAATGTGTTAACACCTGTAGACTTCCCACCTCCATGAAGGGGTAGATTGGGCTTGTCTTCTCATATCTCTTCATTTGAGTCCAACGTGATCTTCATAGTGTTGTAATATTTACTTTTCATTTTTTGGTGTGTCATTGTTCTTTCTATTTACATTGTTGTAGTTACTGTGTATTTGTTTTTTGGATCTGCTTACTTCACCCTGCTTTAGTTCATAGAGACGTTTCCATGCTTCTCTATATTTATGACACATCATTCCTCATAGCATAGTAGTATTCCATTATATTTAGGTACCACAATTTGTTTAGCTATTTCCCAGTTGATGGGAATTGTTTCCAATTCTCATCTATCACAAAAACTGCTGCTGTCAATAGGAAAAACATAGGAATGTTTTTCTTATCAATGGCTTCCTTGGGGTATAAGCCCAGTAGTGGAGTCTCTGGTTCAAAGGGTATGAAAACTTTAATTACTTTATTTCCATAATTCCAAATTGTTTTCCAAAATGGTATACCATCTCACAGTTCCACTAACAATATATTATATACTTATCTTCCTACAACCTCTCCAACATTGACTGTTGCCATTTTTTTGGTTAGTTTTGCCCATGTGCAGGGTGTAAGGTAAAACCTCAGAATTGTTTTGATTCGCATTTCTCTTATCATTAGTGATTTAGAATATTCTTTCATGTAGAGATTCTTTTGAGAACTTTTTGCTCATATCCTTTGACCATTTATTTCTTGGGGAATATTATATATATATATAATATTGCATTATATTTACGTTTCTTAATTATATATTTATATATCTCTTTATTGTTTATATATCTTAGATACAGAGAAATTTGAAACAAAGATTTTTTTCCCACTTGACCACTTCCCTTCTCATCCTAGATGCATTAATGTTATCTGTGTCAAAGTTTTTTGCTTCAAGTAGTCACAGTTAATTATTTTATCATTCGTAATTGCCTCTGTCTCTTGTTTCATGAAGAATATATCTCTTATCCATAGCTGCAAGAGGTATCTGATCTGTTTCTCTTCTTTTTTTAAAAGTATCATCTTTAATATTAATGTCACATATCTATTTAGAATGTATTTTGGAATGTAATGTAAGGTATTAGTCTAACTCTAATTTCTGCCAGACTGCTTTCCAGTTTTCCTAGCTGTTTTTATCAAATAGGGAGTTTTTCCCTAGGTAACTCATGTTTTCCACTTTATCAAACAGAGGTTATTTAGTTCTATTGCTTCTAAATATCCCTTGTCTAGTCAGTTCCACTGACCTATCTCTCTTTTATTTAACCAACGCCAGATGGTTTTGGTGACTGCTGCTGGATAATATAATGTGAGGTCTGGAAGTAGTATTACTCCTTCATCCTTACTTCCTTTCATCATTTTCCCTTGATATTCTAGATCTTTTGTTTTTCCAAATGAATGCTGTCATTATTTTACAAAACTCTGTAAAGTATTCTCTTAGTAATTTGTTTGGTATAGCATTGGAAATTTAAATTAATTTTGCTAATATTGCCATTTTTATTATATCGGCACAGCTTAGCCATGAGCACTGAATAGTCCTCTAGCTATTTAGGTTGTTCTTTAAGAATGCTTTGTAACTTAATCTGTTCAAGTCTTCTGTGTGCTGTGGGAGGTTAATCCCCAGATAATTTGTGTCTTTTGTAGGTATTTGGAATAGGATTTCTCTTTCTATTATTGCTTCTTGTGTTTTGTTATTATTACACAGAAATGCTGTTGATTTGTGAGGATTTATTTTGTGGTCTGCAACTTTGCTAAAGCTACTAATTTTCTCTTTGCTGATTCCTTGGGGTTTTCCAAGTAAACCATCATGTCATCAGGAAACAGGGACAGTTCTGCTTCCTCTTTATTATTCCTTTCTCTTATTGCTATTGCTAGCATTTCCAGATTTAAGAGGTTGTGTGGATTAGAGAAAATGTCTAGACTGCTATCTTGTTGCTCACATGACCCAGAACCTCAATAAGCATTTATTAGTGCTTACTATATGCCAGGCATTTTGCTAAAGACTAGAGACAACAAAAAAATGTGAAAGATAGTTCTTGGTCTCAAGGAGCTCGTAGTCTATTGGAGATAACATGCAAACACATGTACAAACAAGATATAGACAGAATAATTTGGAGATAATCAACAGGAGGAAACATTACCATTAAGAAGAATCAGGAAAGGCTTCATGCAGAAGGTGAGATTTTAGTTGAATCTTGAAGGAAGCCAGAGAAACCAGGATGCAGAAATTATACGTAAGAGAATTCCAGACATGTAGGACAGCCAGCGAAAATGCCCAGAATTGGGAGATGGAGCATCCTGTTTGAGGAACAGCTAAGAGGCCAGTGTCACTGGATCACACAGTTTATGGTAAGAAGTAAGGCATAAGACTGGAAAAGTAGGAGGGACTAGGTTCTGAAGGGCTTAGAACACTAGGATTTGATATATATTTTTTTATTTGATCCTGGAGATGATAGGGAGTTATGGCATTTAATGAATGGGGAGAGAGAATGACATGGTTAGACTTGTGATTTCAGTGCTTCTTAAACTGTGGATAGCAACCCACATTTTAAGATGTGCTGAAGGGATCACAAGTGGAAAAAGTTTAAGAAGCCCTGTTTTAAAAGATTAATATGATAGCTGAGTGGACAATGGACTGGAGTGGGCAGAAGCTTAAGACGAGGAGATAAGCAGACTATTTGCAGTAGTCTAGGTATGAGGTGATAAGGCCCTGCATCAAGTGGGATAAAGCATATAACACTGCTTAAGTGTGAGCTTAAGTTAATATCTCATTTGATCTAAACTCAAAATCACTATGCCTACTTGTCAGAAGAATAAACTGAGGCTCAGGGAAGTAAAGGGGTTTGCTCCAATTTCAGCTACCAATAGGTGGTAAAGTTACGACCAAAAGTGATGTCTTTTGATTCCTGGTACAATACTTTTGCCACTTTATATGATACTGTTTATTGAAATAGAGGTTAATTTTTAAAAACCATTTTAAGTTTCTACATCCAAGTAAGTAATGTGATAATTTTAACCTCCTATGTTATAGATTAGGTTCACAATACTCATTGATACAGCAATAGAGAGAAGGTAAAGAGTTGAGTGACCTCCATAGGACTGGCCAGCCAAATTGCCTTAATACCAGGCAAAGTCTAAATGGACAGCAGGCCTTTTGGGTATGCTCAACATACACCATTACTAAAAATGCTCCATTCTAAGAAGGTGTGAAAAAGATTTCACTAGTCTCCATGCAAGTAGAGATGTAAGCTTCTTATGATACTTGTTGAAGATATTAAGGTATTATTCTACTGTTCTGGCAAACCCTTGAGTTAGTACATGAATTTACATGATAAAGATCCATATTTTCAACCTCAGGATGATTTGAGAATCTTTACCACAGGCAGCAGGCAATAGGAACCACAGCTCAGCAGACAAGGCTAGGGCAGCTATAGCAAGGTCTGGAGGGGTGACAGGAAGGTATCAAAAATCAGAGTTTGGGACAGGAGCACCAGGGAGGTCATTTTTGTGCACAAAAATCACTTCATCCTTCTAAGCCTCCATTACCTCATCTGCAGAATGAGATGGTTGGGCTAGATGAATTCTAAAGTCTTCCATCTCTATGATAGAAGGTTCCAAAGGATTAGCTGTGGCAGAACCAGATAACAGGCTGGGGCAGGCAGGTATGATGGGGAGGTGTCTCAGGTAGTTCTGGCTCTCCCTGCCTTTATTTGCTTTCTTAGGCATCCTCAGAGTGAGAGAACAGTGCCTTTCCTGGGGCTTGGCAACAGATCCTTCCTTTCGGCCCTTCCTCCACCCAAAATTTAACTACCCAGTATCCCAAATTGATAACAATCAGTGACAGCCAATCCTTGATGAAGACTTATCTGGAGAAATGAAAAGGAAAACAACCCAAACCAGCTAGATAAGAAGAGATCTTGACAGACTGGCACTAGGCTAAATCTAGTAAGATAAAGTTCACTCGGACTAAATGTAAAATCTTAGACTTGGGTTCAAAAATGAACCCTCCAAGTACAAGAAGGGAGAGACATAATTGGACCATAATTTGTCTGGAAAAGATCTGGAGGCGGTGGTAGACTGCAAGCTTGATGTGAGTCAGCAGTGTGATGTGGAAGCCCACAAAGCTAACGCTATTTTGGTTTGCATTAAGACAGACCCAACTTCCAGGAAGGAAGTGATAGTCTCTATGTACTCTGCCCCACTCTGTTCAAAACCTATCTGGAGAATTTTGTTTAGTCCTGAGCACCACAGTTTAAAAACAACATTGGCACACTGGCGATCATACAGAAAAGGACAACCAGGATTAGCTAAGGGCTTAGTCCATGCCATATGGAGATCAGTTAAAAGAACTGGGTATGTTTCACCAGGAGAGGAGAAGATTTAGAGGGAACCTGCTAGATGGCTTCAAGTATCTGAAAGGTTATTATGTGGAAGTGGGACCTGGCCTATTCTCTTTGGTTCTAACATTAATTCTACTCCTCCGGATCTTAGGATCCCTAGCTTCCTTCAAAACACACCAGATATCCAGAGGGCAATCTAGGAGCAATGGCTGCAAGCTGCAAAGATGCCAATTTGGGCTTGATGTCAAGAGAAACTTCCTAAGATAGCTGTCCCAAAGTGGAACACTTCAAGAGGTTCCATTTTAGTGAAGGCTGGACCTTCACTGTGTCAACTCCATTACAGTGGTGATTCCTTGCAGCTACGAATGGATTCTGAGGTCCCTTCTAATTCTAAAATACTGTGATTCAGAGTGTAGTGGCAATGAATAAATGTAATTCCAAACCTGGGAACAAAGTAGGAACTTAGTTCTCAGCATTGCCTTTTCAGGGTATAGGTAATGTCAGAATTCCTGTACCAAAATCAAAGTATCATTTAAATCCAGAATGCTGGTGAGTCAGCCAGGCTCAAAGCATGAGTCAATCCTAGGGCCTGAGAAATACGATCAGATTTGGTTCTAACCTTAGGCTAGGAAGCTAAAGCTTCTTATGAAAAAGTCTGAAGAGTCTCCCTGTTTCTAGTCCCTCTTCTCTCCAATATACCCTCCATATAGCACATATATGTATGTATATATGTATATGTATATATGCACACACACATTTTAAAAAACCCAATCAGATCTGATCATGTCATTCCCTGACTCAGAAATTTGTATTGGCTCCTTAGTGACTCTAGGATAAAATATAAAATCCTGAGTCTGGTAATTAGAACCCTCCACAATGCAGCTCCCACCTACCTCTCCAGTCTTCTTTCCATTTCCTACCCTTCACTCTCTGTTCCAGTTCACCTAGACTACTAGCTATCCCCCCCTCCCCCCCACAACACCCCATCTCCTCAGACCTCTGTGCTGATGTGCTCCTTTCCCACAAGGCTTCTTAGAATCTCTAGTTCTCTTCAAAGCCCAACTCAGGTGCTGCCTCCTATGTTAGGTCTTTCCTGATGCCACCACTTGTTAGTATATACTTCTTCTTGAAATTAATTTGCCTGGCACATAGTAGATGTTTAACAAATGCCTGTTGATTAACAACTTTATTTGTGGGGGGACTGTTTTGTTTTTGTCTTTGTATGTTTAGCGCAGTGCCTTACATGCGGTAGGGGCTTAATAAATGTTCATTGAACTGAATAACCCTGGAAGGCAGGAAGCCCCAGTCCTTCACATAGTAGATATGCCTTGTGGCTGAGCTTCCTATGGTCAGGAGGGACATGACAACTTGCTAACTGTCTACCTTACGTTCAGGATGTGCTTGTCTTTGGAGTCGGCTATTGGCCTTGAAGGGTAGAGAACTGGGTGAGCTATAGAGCTATAATTAGGGACTTCAGTCACATCAAGTCAAGTCACTATTCCTGTTAGAATCTCAAATGATTTCTAAATCTCAGAAAATATACAAGAAAATTGGTATATGTGCATAAGTATGGATGATAGTTGATATATCAGGTTGCTTGTAAGTCCTGTCTTAGTGATTCTGCTTTTTAGTACATGACTGTATTTCATTAGCCAGGTTGAGTTCACTGTATTAGACTTTTCCTTTTTCTGACTTTTTAGTCCTCAGACACGTATTCAAATGCCATTCTTTTTATTCTCTCTCATTATAGTTAGATTTACCACTGCATATATGATATTGAAAAGTGTGGCCAAATAGCCAATTAGGTGGATGAGCCTAGGGGTGCATTTTCTTCCATACTGAAAAAGCATTTGACTGCAGTGAGAGGCTTATGTCTGTTTCAAAGACTTGGCAGGTTTGGATTCACCAATCATTTTCTTCTTTAGCTAAAATTACCTTATTTTAATTCTAGAATGGTCTTTCTGCTGGCTTCTCAATCTAATAGCTTCCCCCAAACCAGAGCACCCTCAAAGATTTATACTATCTCACTCCCTTGTATATCCATAGGAGAACAATGAGAAAAGGATAAGATCATTTGGAATCCTGGGGGATTTAAAGAAACTGGGTAATTCACAGGTTATGGTTAAAGACTAACAATATATTTATTGATCATTCTGAAAGATTCTTTTTTCATGGTGGACCAATTTTTCTCAGTAATTGATTAGCATTTTTTATCGCAGGGTACAAGATGACAGTGATATTGCCTCTGATTTATTCCCCTGCTTCAGGATTGGTTCCAAGATTTCTTTTTTCACTTGGTGTCTCAAGAGAACAGTTTCTCACAATGCTGAGAGAAGATGAAGAGTTCAAGCATTTTCAGTTTAAAAAATGGCTGGGATGTTTACCTCCCTTATTAACAAAATCCACAGTGATGCAATCCATTAGGCTCAACCACAGCAGACCCTGTGGATAAAAGTGAAAACTATGAAAATAAACATAATGTCCCAGATAAATCATGTTTGTGACTCTACCTAGGGAAAATTCTGAATCAGCACATTTTCCACAATCCACTTAAAGAGAAGCAAACTCAGTACAGACAAAGACAGAGCCATAGAACTACCTCCATATCATAAAGACTCTATTTGACATCTGAATTTGTTGGTTGTCACAGGTGAATATAAGATTGACTGAATGCCTGACTGGGCAAGCCCATGCTCAGCATTCCCATGCTTGTCCAGACAGATAGACCACCGGCTTGTCCCTTTGAATCTGTCTGTGGTCTCTTGCGTAGTCCCTTACAGTGAGAGGATCAGTGTGTTAGTTGGACTCTGCATCTACTGTCAGGATTCCTTGTTATATGCCCCAGCCAGAAGATGAAAAAAATGTAACCAATTAAAACCAAATTGTTCATGAGATCTAGAGCTGGAAAATACTCTATGAATCATCTAGTCCAATCCTTTCATTTTACAGATGAGAAAACTGAGACTTGGAGAAGGCAAGTAGTCACATAGGCAGGATGTTGCAAAGCCAAGATTAAAGACCAGATCTTTTGACTCTAAAGCTTTTGCTCATAACGCACTATTCTGTATGCAGCCAATCAAAGTCATGTCAAATATAAATGAATAACATTTTATTCAGTTCTAATATTTTGCTCAATTCTTTGATATGAGGTACATTATGAGATTGCTTGCAAAGCATGTATGGTACAAAGACAACCTATCCACTGTTTCTCATTAGTAACATTTACTCAGCTGAGTTGGGATACTGTGGACTGAAAACTCCTAAGACCAAACAACCCTTACTTGTAAATCTACCACCAAAACCAAGGGATGCTGCCAAATCTGTTGGGATTCTCTGGTGTCATCAAGTTTTGTAACATATTGTTTTGCAGGTGTTTTCCAGTTGTTCCATCATGTGGATCGTGTTTCATCATGTGCCCCTAAAATCTCTTTTCCAAGCTAAACATCCCCAGCTCCCACTAATAATAACACCTCCCCATTGTAAAACTGCACAGTGATATACAAAGTCCTTGCAGATATCACACCCTATGAGGTACAATAATTCATATTGTCATCTTATAGGTTAGGTCAGTGAGACTCTCACACACCTCATAGCTCATACTGCTAGTAAGTCAGTAATAGAACCCGACGTTTTCCAACTTCTAGTAAAGTGTGTGTTCCATGCCCTTTGACTTTCTCTTATATTTCTTCTCTTTCCTTTCTCTCCCCAAAGACTCCTCCAGCAGTCAATTGCACAAAAACAGAAATGCTTGATAATTAATTGTATCGTACGAAGTCACATTTGGGTTTCAGAGAATGCAATCATATATTATCTGATTTGAAACACATAAGCTCATTGTGTACATCTAGGTACATGGAACGTCAAAATTCCTAAGAGAATAAACAGTTGAGCAATTGAAATATAAACATTCCATTGATAAATACCTTTTATTTCTCAATTGCATTTGGGTAGCAACTCTTGTATTTGCTCATTGTACTTCTATCGTTGGCTTCCATGTTTGTATTCTCTGTGTTTGACCCAAATGTATGCCTGCTTAAATAGTCTCTGGAAAAATACATATATTACAACTATTCTCTTGTAGAACTCTAAGTGCCATCCTTGTTATTAATAATAGCAGCTCTCATTCATCTAGCACTTCATGGTTGCCAAGCACTTTTCTGTGCATCATCTCATTTGATCCTTAAAACAACCCTGTGAGATAGGCAGTGAGAATATGATACTTGGACGTAGATAGATATCTATGTTCAGCATGCTGCCTCTATTTTAATATTTGTTTGTGGCGGGATTAACAACAGAAAAGGTCAGATTTATTTGTGAGTGTAAATAAATCAATTCTCTTTCTAGCCATTGCCTGGGCTAGGAGGCTAGGAGGCATGCCTCCTTCTCTCTATGTCCCTGGGCTGCACCTAGTACACAGTAGTGGCTTGGTAAATGTTTGCTGGTATTTTTGGAAATTAGCACTATGTGTGTGCACAAATTGAAATGAATATGGCTGACATAAAGTTTATAAACTATTATGCTGACCTCTTCATGCTCTTGTACTACAACCAGTTAGAGAAAAAAAATCATAGTTTTTCTGTATGTAAATGAGTCAGAATTCATGTTTGCTGTAACTCTTCAGAATGGGGCGAACAAAGATTTGTGAAAGCATAAAAGTGAGTAGCAGATCTCATGAGCCCTTCCCACTTGAAATTTTTTGAAACCACATTCCTCCATGCCTTTCAATGCACCACCATGAGAAAATAATGTTGTGATTTCAAGCAATTTGTTGTTGAATTGTTGAGCTGTTTTTCAGTCATGTCCAACTCTTTGTGACCCCATCTGGGGTTTTCTTGGCAAGTATACTGGAGTGGTTTGCCATTTCTTTCTCCAGCTCATTTTATAGATGAGGAAACTGAGGTAAAAAGGGTGAAGTGACCTGCCCAGGGTAACATAGCCAGTAAGCATCTGAGGCTGGATGTGAACTCACAAAGAGAAGTCTTTCTGATTCCAGGCCCAGTGCTCTATCCACTGCAGTACCACCCAGCTGCCACTAGACTCCAAACAATGCCTAACCTGAATTAAGGTAAGAGCTTTGTGCCCTCAAAGTGCATTGCTAAGAGAGAACATGGAGTAGTCATCAGAGAGCTGGCCTTGGAGTCAGATAGAGATGGATGGGTTCAGGTTCTGCCTGTGACACAAACATAGTGGCTGTGGAAGCCCAGGCAAATTACTTATCTCAGTGCCCCAGGCAACTCTAAAACTGCAAAGGGCCGAGTGATAATTTGCTTTGTTACAGGAAGTTCTTCACTGGGAGTTCCCTATATTGATGAAATCACAGATCTGCTGAAAATACACACACACACACACACACACACACACACACACACACACACATGCACACACCCCATTGATGATGTGGCCTGAAGATAACTTTTTTGTATGTTTATTATTTGGATCATGCCTGGATGCACTGATTGCTTCTTTATTAGACTTGGGAAAAGTACAATCAGAAGTTGCACTAATGAGCTCTAGAAAGGCCCCTTCAAACTGATAATAATACAACTTCTTCAAGGACACATGTTAGAATTCACAGCACAGCCCCTCGACATTATATAAGGTCTACATGGTAATAGTTAACAATAATAATAGCAGCTAGCATTTACATAGTGCTTTAAGCTTTGCAAAACCATTTACATAGAAGATCTCCTCTGATCCTTGAAACAACCCTATTTTAGCCCCCTTTCCCACATAAGTATACAGGCTCCTAAATGCAAAGTGATTTGCCTAGGATTTTTCTGAATGCAGGGCCAAGGTTCCATTGAGCTGCCTCAGAAGTTACTGCAGCTGAAAAAATTCACCCCATTTGTCCAATCTTCTTGTTCTGAGCATCTCCAAACTTAGCTAAGTTGGTCCTCAGATTAAAGATACATGGTCCATCTCTCAGAACTTTTCCAATTTAGTAGATAGATAAAGCATTCAGTAAGTATTTACTATGTGCCAGGCACCATGCAAAGTGCTAGGGATACAAATCCAAGCAAAAAAGACAGTTCCTACCCTCAAAGAGCTTATATTCTAAGGGGTCAAATGAACACAGAAGAAGGAACTGGAAGGATGGAGGAGGAGAGAAGGTACCAAAGGGCAAGGCTTCTGGGAAGATTAAAAAGTATAGAAAGTCAAGAGTGGAGCCAGGAGTAGCCTGGGTACTCTGTGAAATGGTGGTCTGGGCCAGATACTCATTGATCAGAAGAGGGTAGAAGCATCTACATGGTGAGAAGGCTACTGGGAAGGAGGTGAAAAAGTCCAGAGAGTTAAAAGTAGAGGCTGGAGTGATGACCTGCCAGAGCTTGCATACTGCTGACATAGCTTTCAAGAACCCAGAATTAGCTCCACACTACAATGATACATCGGAAAAGGACTCACATCTGTGAGAGCACTTTGTGGTTTAAAAAGCACTCTCTTCATTTCTGTTTCTCCTGCATAACTTTGGCTGGTCCTTTATAGCATGAAGTGTAGATTCAATGATTAAAGTCTAAGTTCAAGTATTATTAACCCCATTTTACAGTTGAGAAAACTGAGGCTCAGAGAAGTAAAATGACTTGTTCATGGTCACAGAGCTAGGAAGTGTCTGTCAGAACTTGATCCCAGGTCTCTCTGACTCTCAGTTTGTCTGCACTCTTTTCACAATACTAGATTGTGTCATTCTTTACAAGATCTTTTTCCTTTCATTGTCCATGATGATTTCATCATCTAATCCAAAATTTGTGCTACAGAAGACCAGCCAAAGTTATGCAGGAGAAGCAGAAATGATTACCCCAATTCCATAATTAAATTAAGAAGGACTACTAGCTGATGACTTGTCTTTCCTTTCCAAGTATTGCAAGTGAAACGTAATAAGTACATGCCAATATTTAAAGGTTAATGTTGTGTCAAAAAATGAGCTATCACTGAGCTCTAGCATTCCCTAATTCCCACTTTAGAAAATGCTGATTAGCTTGGCTCGGTTTAGAATACAGCAACCTTGGACTCTCCTTCCTTCCCTTTGTCCTTTTCTTCACAATCCTTCTTCTTTCTCTCTTTCTTTCAAAGAAACAATCCTCAAAGATTCCATGCGAGGATAAGCTCCTGATGCACTGACTTATCTCCATTGCAGACTTCTTTTCAGGTGGACTTTGGGACATGATGTATGTGATGATTATCCTATCTTATTAAATGGTAGATTCTGGGCCTTCCATTTCTTCACCAGCTTCCTCTTGAAATTATTTATTAGGATTTACAGAACCTTTTGAGATTCTGTTATCTTACATGTTCTGAGAGAAAGGACCCACCAAGAAAAATCTGAAATGCTTTCTGTGTCTCTTGAGGAGACCTTCATATGTAGACAGTGAATCAAAAGTGGTGGATAGTAGAGAAACTTTAAGCTTCTTGTCAGTTGGCCCTCTGTGAACCTGTAAGCAGACAGGTTAGAATAAAGTTGATATGACTAATGGCCTGTGTCTTAACAAGGTAACACTTATTCACTATCCAAGTCTCATATGTGTGTAGACAACTAACTCTAGGCAGTGAGTACACTATAGTATTTAAATGGTCTTCCTATTTAAACGATGAGGTTGAGAGTGGGGCGGGAAAGAAAGGTAGGTACTCTGCTAACAGAGACCAATGTTTATTTGGATTTTCCCTCTTACAGATATGATCCAGCTGACCTCAAAGGCTTTTAGGCTGTACATGTGAGTTTTAAAGGGAAAGAAATACTTGATCTTTTGGGAAAACTTCAATTACCTAGCTATTACCTTTGCTTGGCTGGTCTTGCTACTGGGTGTGCTGGGGGGAGGGTGGTGACTAAGGGACAGAACATTCCAGGAGGGGCCACACCTGGAAACCAGGCTCAACTAGTGACACTGGGGTCAGAGTCTGGAGCATCCAGTCAAAGCTGGAATGCAATGAGCAAAGTCTGGTGTCTGGCTACTGTGGTCAAGGTTGGCATTCAGAGGGCCAACCTGCACAGGCAGAAAAAGGCAACAGTGTGGTCCGATCAATCAGCATCCAGAGGTCCAAATGGGGCAAGGCGGTATATGAAGGAGTGGAGTTGAGTGTTCAGGAACAGGTCAGGATTCAGCATTCAAGCCAGACAAAATGGAGTTCAGACCAGGAACGGCGTCTTCAGACTTGGAATAGGTAAATGGTTCATACAACAGTATAATTGGGGTTTGATGATTGATTTCAGGACATGGGAGGTCTGCCCTCTGCCCCGGTTTTAAACAGCATTTTGAACAAGGATGGATAGCTCCAAGGTGTGGTCTGCTCTATGAGAGCTAGTGATTGCAACAAGGGAGCTAGACCTTTTGGGAAGCTGCATTGCATAGGTGAACGCTTTCAGAGTTTGGAACTTCCTGGCATTTACAAGCTATGTGACCAGTCACTCACATAATCTCTCTGAGCCTCCATTTCCTCAGCTGGAAAATTGGAATCATATGACTCAGAGGATTGTTGTGCTAGTGCTTTGTAAACTTTGAAGCACTCTATGAATATGAATTGTTAGTAACTACAGAGAAGGGACTGCTTCTCACTCTTTCTTTGGGCATTGGTACTTCCTAGTAGACAGACACATACATCAAATTTCCTGTAGTTCAAACCTGCTAGTTGTTTTTCTGCACCGTTTTCAGTCATGCTTTCAGATAGGTTTAGATTGTGGATACACTGTCCTCAATCAAAATAATGTAGTAGAAAAAGAGCACTGGATTTGGAGGCAAAGGACAGAATCTGGGTTGGAGTCACAGCTCTATTATTTATTACCTGTGTGACCTTGGGTGACTCACTTCACCTTTCGGGGGCCTCAGTTTCATATTCTAAGTAGGCTTGATAATAAAACTTAGACCACCTAGCTCACAGTGTTATTTTGGGAAAATGTTTTGGAAAATGCTAAAAAAAAAATGTGAGTTACTTTTAGACATATCTGACTCTTCGGGACCCTATAAGGGGTTTTCTTAGCAAACATACTGGAGTGGTTTGCCATTTCCTTCTCCAGCCCAGAGGCAAACAGGATTAAGTGACTTGCCCAGGATCACACAACTAGTAAGTATATCTGAGGCCTGATTTGAACTCACAAAGAGTCTTCTTCCTAACACCAGACCCAGCACTATCCACTGCTCCACCTAGCTTTCCCAACAATCTCCACCACAACAACAAAGAAATGTGAGTTGTAATCATCTCAAATACAAGATACCCTGCGTACAGATGCAATACCTTCCTGGAGCCCCTGTCCAGGCAGTTGGCCTTAAGTTGCTATCCTGAGAGGGAGAGAGAACGAGAGAGAGAGAGAGAGAGAGAGAGAGAGAGAGAGAGAGAGAGAGAGAGTGTGCATATTTGCTGCAACTTTTTGTCCATCTAGATGCCAGCAGAAATGATCAAGTGAACAGGTGGCAGCAGCAAGAAAGCGAAGTATATAGATCTTTACTACACAGCATAAGGGAGCAAGAGTTAGGAAAGGTAAGGTCTGCCTGTATCAGCCCCCCAAGTATTAAGCTTCTCTATTACAGGCCACTTTGGGTCTAGGTACTGAGGGGGATAAAAGAGAAGCACAAAACATTGATATTTTCATACTTAAAGGACCTTATTGCCTGGTTGGGGAGACAAGGCTGACTGACACGCATATTAAAAAGGCCAGAGAATGAAGTGCTAAATTGCATGGTTCTGACTCAGTGCAATAAGTGTTTAGGCAGAGAGAGCTTAGTGTGGGCCGGAGTCATCAGGGAAAGCAATTCATTTCAGGCTTCAAATGAAGAGGTGACTTTTTAGGCTTAAAGTAAAATATATAAAAAAGTAAAGCTCCTTTTTTATTTCGAGTTCTTGACTGGGTCCCTCATTTTGTTTCCCAGCACTCTAAAATGAAAATGACCCTTACACCCAACATTTAAAACATTTGTTTCTGGTTAAGTTATGACCCCACCCTTCCCATGAAACCCATTAAAAAGTATTTCTAACTCACCAAGTGAAAAGATAAAATGGTATTCAGTATTAACATAAAACAATCCCCTTACAAATGCTTCACTATTCAATTTGATATTAGTTGCTGTTTCTCAAGACATGGCTTGCAAATATATTGCTCATTAAATACTGGGTTATCCAATAGTAGGACAATTTGTACTAAATGTGTGTTCCATGGAAAAGATTAAATCACAGACCTATATTTCAGGTTCAAGGAAAAATGTTTGCTTCAAATAGAATACATAATAGAAATCAATTTATAATGTCTGGCTTATTGAAACTTTTCTGGTTTTTCCTATGCACAAATTTCCATTGTGTCTTATAGGCCCAATGGGGTCAAAGGGTGTTTAACATTTTTAAAACTGTCACCGATGTTGCCTTTCAGAGTATAATTCCAGCTGGAGAGTCTTCCAGTAAAGCTGCTTTAGATCTTTGAGACAAAATACTGCAATATCACCTTTAAATCTGTCCTCCTGTTGGATGGAGGAAGGTATCCTTGGCAGATTATATAGTGGCATGTTATGCTGCTGCATCCCTAGCAATATTTTTATATTAAAAAAAATTCATATCCTTTTCAGAACAGATAAGAGAGACACCAATATGTCAGAAAATATTACTGTTTTGAAATATGTTTCAATAATTTGCCAATTGCTTTGCACATAGTAGGCTTAATAAAAGCTGACTGAAGTGAAAATAGAATTGAACTCAACAGCATAGAAATGAACTTAACAGCAATCACCAAACATGATGCATATTAAAACATGATCCAGAGGTACAAAAATGAATGTTAACACATCCATGGTCTCACCAGCTCTAACGGTATAAGGGACATTAGAAATGTAACTTATTTCTATTAAATAAAAAATTCCTGCAAAAAACTGGGATTGGGGGGGAGGAGGAGAGAAGGCATATAGTTTATTTAGTATTCTCATATTATTTCTGTGCTAACAAAAACTATATTATTTTAAAGGAACATGGAATTTAGAACTGGAAGGAATCTTAGTGGCCATCTAGTTAATTTATCATATATTTATTAAATGTCTACTTATGTGTAAGGTACTGTGCCAGGTGCTAGAGATGCAAAGATAAAAATCAAATAGTCTTGACTCTCGACAAACTTCCATTCTACTGAGGAATACATCCTGTACTTAGGCAGGTAGGTATAAGATATTTTTGAGGAAGGGGAGGGCACTGGCAACTGAGATGAAACAGGGAAGGCTTCAGATGGGAGGTGACACCTGGGCTGAGTCTTTGAGGAAACTAAACATTCCAAGAGGCAGGAATTCATTGCAGGGATGGTGGATAGAAAAGAGATAGCAGAGACTAGGCCAAATTTGCTGGAATGGATAATGTGAAGGGGAATAATATGAAACAAGTCTTGAAAGGCAGCAGATTTCAACCTCCTCTTTTAAAAAAGGCACCAGGGCTCAAAGAGGCTATTTGACATCATCTTAGAGAGAGGTCTTGAGTGGAGTGTCCCATGGATCCGTCCTTGGCTCAGGGCTGTTCCAAATTAGTACCAATCACTTGAATGCAGGCAGAGATGACATACTTATCAAATAGCAGATGTCATGAAGCTTGAAGGGATAGTTAATATATTGGATGATAGATTACAGATCCAAAATTTGATCACCACATACTAAAACAATTAAATGTTCTATTAAATAAATGGAATACAATTTAAAAGGGATCAATTTAAAATTCTACCCTCAGGTTTCAAAAATTAACTTCACAAATGCAGGATGGGGAAGGAATGACTAGACTACCGTACTTATGAAAAAGACTGGGAATTTTAGGGGACTGCACACTCAATATAAGTTGGTAGTGTGACATAGCAGCTGAAAAAGCAAACACTAGCCTAAGCCACATTAAGAGTGGGGTAGGTCCAGAAAAAGGGAGGTGGTAGCTTCACTATACTCTGCCATAGTCAGGCCTCATTTAGGATGC